>NW_027504361.1:0-20563 GCF_021521415.1 Bidens hawaiensis
ATAGGCACATATGATGGTATATCTGACCCAGATGATCATATTGAACAGATTCATAGCGGGGGCAACCGTCAGTAGTTGGACGAGAACCTACGTGGTGTTACATGTTCCAAATGACCGCTTGTTGGCGGCTAGCTAGAGCGTGGTTCGATCGTCTACCGGTCAACCACATCTACGACTGGGCAGACTTCCAACAGAAGTTTAGCCAACACTTCAGCCAGCAAAGAAAGTATACCGAGGAGCAATGGACAATCCTCAAATGCATTCGAGAGGAAGATGAATCTTTGCTAGACTTCATCACTCGCTTCAACTCGAAGAAGCTAAGTCTGGGTAACATTAGCGAAGATCTTGTTCGCTAGCTGCTTTTATTCAGGGCGCGAACGACCCAGAGCTCATCCGCACCTTAACGGGTAAAGATGGCATGCCATCCACATGGGATGCCATCATGACAGCAGCTAAACGCTTTGCGGAAACAGAGAAGCAACTGGGTAGAGATCTCCCACAGAGCACAAACCTCTACACCCAGAAAACAAGAGAAGACAACGTCCTTAACCGCCCGATTAAACAAAAAGCGGAAGCTAGGCATTTGGCAGTCAAGGGTAAAACTTTGACACCTCATCCGGCTTGCAGCATCGGTTAGGCGGAAGGGATAACGTACAGTCAAACAAGAACTCCAGATGGACGCCGCTCACCAAAAGCGTCACCGAGATATTCGCTACTGAGGAGCTCCCATGGCCAAAGCCTCAAATAATCCGACATCGTCACAATGCTGATCGGAGCTAAGCAATACTGTGACTTTCACAGGACAAAAGGCCACAACACCGAAGAATGCATAGACGTAAAGGACATGGTCGAAGCATTTGTCAGAGATGGGACGCTCCGAGCACCTCGTGGCGCAATGAACGCTGAGCAGGCTGATGCGTGTAGAACCCCAGCTGGGGAAAACACGAATAAAAATTCCAGCTTCAATGTGGAGACTACATGCTGCGTAAAGAACGAGATCCCGAACCAGGTGCGTATCGGCTCGATGGCACTCCCATCCCAACAACATGGAAGGGAGCTCAATTACACAGTTTGCATGTAAATCAATTCCAAATTTGTAAAAGAAAAGGCCAAGATCCACTTCTAATGGAAATGATTCTCCTTAGAACATCGACGCTGATGATTTTACATTTATACTTTTAACTATCAACACTGATGCCGGTTTTCACCGCATACATGTGTGAAAGTCGTTGCATGGGGAAGGCGGCAAAACCCGCATAAACCCAAGAAACGGCAAACCTTCACGCTGGTCAGTTGAAGGGGAAAAAGTTCAGATCCTACTAAATGAAAGTGCCGGTCTATCCGCATGAATCATGAGAGGAAACTGAACACTAACCTATTAACAACCGCGCGTCGAACGGTTAATTTATTCAACACGGATATGCCGGTCTTCACCGCATAATTACGTGGAAAGTCGTTGCGTGGGGAAGGCGGCAAAACCCGCATAAACCCAAAAAACGGCAAACCTTCACGCAGGTCAGTTGAAGGGGAAAATTTTCAGTCATCCTACTAAATGAAAGTGCCGGACTATCCGCATGAATCATAAGAGGAAACTGAACACTAACTCTATTAACAACCCGCGCGTCGAACGGTTATTCAAAACAGAGAATTTCTAACAAAAGGATGAGGAAAAACCTACACGCAGGTCAGATATAGGTAAAGTTTAGCCATCCTACCAAGTGCAAGTGACGGTCCTACCCGCACAATCTCACGAAAGAGGAAGCAAAACTTCAACCTATTATCTACCACGTTCATCAAAGGTTAACTTATCCTAAACACAGAAATTTCAAAAAAGGATGAGAGAAAACCTACACGCAGGTCAGATATAGGTAAAGTTTAGCCATCCTACTAAGTGCAAGTGACGGTCCTACCCGCACAATCACGAAAGAGGAAGCAAAAACTTCACACCTATTATCTACCACGTTCAAAGGTTAACTTATCCTCAGAAAAGATGAGGAAAACCTCCACGCAGGTCAGATGTAGGTAAAGTTTAGTCATCCTACTAAGTGCAAGTGACGTCCTACCCGCACAATCACGAAAGAGGAAGCAAAACTTCAACCTATTATCTACCACGTTCAAAGGTTAACTTATTCTACACTTGGAAAATTGCTAATTTAAACTAAAGTATGCAAGTCATATAACGTTTATAAAGCAAGGAATCCAGAGAAAGTAGCGGTCTTACCCGCAAAAAGATTTATATTTCACATGATTCATTACAAGAATGGCCGGGTAACTACCCGCGCTACAAGAAAATAAATCTATACAAGCTAAATCTATCCTAGCAGTGGGAAGGGATCTTCAGGATCAGGCTTCAGGGCCACTTCCACTTGGACCAGCACCGTCAGTAGAGCGTGGCAGTTCAAGGAAAGCTTTAAGGATAGCTAGCCCATCATCAGCAGCAGCAACTTGGTTCACCTTCTCCACCACCGGATGCGGGAAGGCGGCATACTGATTCACTGCTTGGTCGTAAACAGCTTCAGTATCAACATTATACAAAGGGAAGTTGGAAGGCGGGATGCCTTTCTCAACGAACCCTAGACCAAGCAGGAAGCCGGCCTTTTCCCCATCCTCATGAGAAGCGTTGAGGGCTGCGCTCATAGCATCATCATAAGAGGTCTCTGAGAAGACCGATGCACAACCTACAAGAAAATATACAAGTATCAGAACCTTTTCTATTTACAAAGAAAAGCGTAAAGACGTGAAAAGCATACTGAGACAACGCTTCTCGAAGAAGCCATTCCTTGGCAACCAGAGCTTCTTGGAGGGCAGCTTGAGCTTCGTTACGGGCGCATTCGGCTTCACTCTTGTTGAGGTTGGCAAGCAACACTTCTTTAGCCGCAGCCTCTTCGACGCCCTTTAGCTTCCGCTCAGTATGGTCAAGCACCCCCCCTCTGGTCCAAGATCTCCTGGAGCTTTTTGGCGTCTTCCATTGCCAAGGCATCATGAGCCTGCTGGAGAGCCTCTAATTTGGCTTTAAGCTCTTCATTCTCCACGCGTAAAGGCTCAGCAACAGCTTCAGCCTTGGTGGCCCTCTCGGTTGCGTTCCTTGCAGTTTCCTTAGCCAGCCGAAGCTGTTCATTAACAGCTTGGGCAGCCTTGGAACGGGCCTCGAGCCGGGCCTGAACTTCAACCTCGAGGGCCTTGAAGGCCTTCTCCTTCTCCGCAGCCACTGCGGTAAGTCTTTGGTTCTCCTCCCGGACAGCCCGCGCCTGAGCTACTTCCTGAAGGCGAGCTGCTTTTAACTTGTCGTTTTCACGACAAAGCAGCTCGACGCGCGGCTGCATCCGGGCCAGGAGAAGCCCGAAGCTCATTGGTTAGCCTACCCTCTTGGTAGCTAGCCATGGCTTCCCCCAACGCACCACTAGGAGCAGCGTGACGAGCCCACTCCACGCACTCCACAGGGGTGCGAAGGGTTGTTCCTCGGCGAATGTTCCATCGTGGAACATACACTTCATTGGAATCCGACACTGCAAAAAACGTAAAGCAGTTAGGAAAAGCTGATAAAAAAATAATATATATATAAAAGGGGCCAAAAGAACCCTACGCACCTGTAGGGTCAATAACAGGCCGATAGCCGCCAAACCCATCACCTGAACCCAAGGGAAATCCATCCAAGAGGTCAGGCAGATGGGAAGGAGGCAGAGGTTGGCGAAAAGCCCCATGCATACCTGACGGATCGGCCGTCGTTGCCGATGACGGAGGCATGGTAGAAGCCGCCGCGGTCGCCGCCAGCGGAATCCGCAGCAAAAGTAACCGCCGGCTCGGTGAAAGATGCGGTAAAAATAGCACTCACAGCCGGCGGTGACGTCATCACAGCTGGAACAGTCGGCTCAAAGGAGTGAGCAACTGAACCAGCGGAAGCAGGCGCAGGCGCCTGGGTCGTCGCCTCAGGAAGGCTGACCAAGCCTACCGTCATAGGCGGAGGAATACTCTGCGCTCCACCCTGGAATGCGTCAACATCCACGCCTGCACAAAGAAGATAAGCATTAATGATGGAAAACTATGAAGTTAAAGATAAAGGAAGTTGTACTTACGGGTTTTCTTGAGCCTGAAAGTGCGGACGGGCGGGGATGAACCCGATGGAGCCGGCCTCTTCACGCCGGTCACCGATGTCATTCTTGGCTCTCCGGAGGTGACAATCGTCGCAGCCTCCGGAGCAGCGGTCTTATCACCACCGGGATTCCCCGCCACCTCTTCGCTCTCAGTCTCCGAATCAGACCGAGGCGCCGGATCGGCAGTGGAGGCCACCTTCTCCTTCCCCTTCCCGCCGGCAGCCTTCTTCTTCCGCACCAACGGAGTACCATCTGCGGATTCCTCATCAGAACATACGATTAGAGGAATTCTGTAAGGCCCCGTTACCGGTAACCCTACTTTCGTGTTGGATTTACTCATAAACACAGTTCTAAATATCAGAGTTAATTAAAACATTTACGCGGAACATAAAACTTTACATAATTCATAACTTGTCTCAAAACATTTATTGTCTTTCACATTAAAGCATTAAAATTAACACATCATAGGTCTTCAGATGCCAGATTCTTGTTCAGTGCCATGTGTCTCCTCAAGCGAGCTGCCTCATCCTACTCACCTGCGTGCATACTAAAAGTTAGCTACGCTGAGTGAGTTCTAGATAATCACATAATCATACCATTCACATAACATTATATTCTTTCATTCATACTTTCATACTTTCTTACTTTCATACTTTCTTACTTTCTTTTGTATTAACTTACCTTCATATCTTACGTTATAAAGAGCATTACGCCCTACATTCCTCGAGTATTATTAGGGCTCGGTACCCTCTTTCCTCGAGTATTATTAGGGCTCGGTACCCTCTTTCCTCGAGTATTATTAGGGCTCGGTACCCTCTTTCCTCGAGTATTATTAGGGCTCGGTACCCTCCTTCCTCGAGTATTATTAGGGCTCGGTACCCTCTTTCCTCGAATATTAGTAGGGTTCGGTTCCCTAGTTCTCGAATATTAGTAGGGTTCGATTCCCTCTTCGTTACCATACAACCATACATCATACCTCGAGTATTATTAGGGCTCGGTACCCTTTCCGTAACCATACAACCATACATTATCATTTCTTTCTTTTATTATCTTTATCACGTTCATACACATATACATACATAACATACTTACCTTATACATAGCGTTACAACCTGACAGTACGTGCAATATCCGAAGATCGTTCACGTTCCATCAAGCAATCATTCATACTTTCATATTATTCACACAAGGCATACACTTATCTCTTAGGATAAGCGTATTAACAAACATATCGAGTATGCACACAGCCCCGAAAACATAACACATAAATGGGGCTAGAAACTCACCTGAACACGGTTACATTCTCCGTTGATCGTAATCCCTTTCTTCAGTTGTGCACGGCTGACTGTATAACAAGTATACATATCAATTTAACTATCACTACTTATAACATCTTTCTAGTCTTAATTACTACCCACAACGAACGGGGGTCCGGGGGCAGCGCCCCTGGCAGCGGGGTCTAGGGGCGGCAGCCCCTAGCAGGGTCCAAGGGGCAGAGCCCCTGGCTGGGGTCGAGCTGCCAGGTCAGCTTGGAAAAATTTTATTTCCATTAACTGTCTTAACACATTTTCCATTAGGTTTTTAATTTATTTTCTAAACGAACTTCACTTCAGGCGAAGTTAAACCTCGGGCGAACTTGGCTTCAGGCGAAGTTAAACCTCGGGCGAACTTGGCTTCAGGCGAAGTTAAACCTCGGGCGAACTTGGCTTCAGGCGAAGTTAAACCTTAGGCGAACTTGGCTTCAGGCGAAGTTATCCTTAGGCGAACTTGGCCGTAGGCGAAGTTATCCCTAGGCGAACTTCAGGCGAAGTTACGCTTGAAGGCGAAGTTACGCTTGAAGGCGAAGTTACGCTTGAAGGCGAAGTTCATCAGGCGAACTTAATCTTGCAGGCGAAGTTATCGCGCTGCAGATCTGTTTGCCCATAAATCCTTCGTTTCTTAGCCAAATAACTCGATTTTGGTACCCACGGAATCGTATGATCGGCGCCTACAAATCCCAACCATCAAATCGGCCTAAAATCGACGTTTTAGGGGTCCGATTTGGGCAGTTTGGGTTTCGGGTCCGGTTAACCCATCCAA
The DNA here is from genome assembly GCF_021521415.1 of Bidens hawaiensis. NCBI lineage: Eukaryota > Viridiplantae > Streptophyta > Magnoliopsida > Asterales > Asteraceae > Bidens > Bidens hawaiensis. Next base: position 6,171 of record NW_027504361.1, read on the forward strand.
TCCTAACCATTTTCAGTGATATTAGCTTTGTTGGATTTGTTCTTACCTTACCAACTCAGATCTATCAACAAAATCTCGGGTCTCGGCTTCGAATCTTGATCGGTTAGAATGTGTGTGTTTTGAGTGTGTGAAGAAATAGATGTAAATGAAGATATTTTTGGGATTTTGGGGGTATTTATATCCCTGAAATCCCATTCTTATTTAACCCATCTCAACTAATCCACGTCCAAGACCCGCTCCCTACCCGATACTAATTAATTACGCGAAATCACTAAACATAACTTCCTTTATTCATCATTAAAATTTTTAGGATGTTACAAATTCCAGCAGAGGTTTCAACATTGAGGGGTCGAGGGTCGAATAGCGCCTTACCTGGCCGCCTGGCGCTAAGGATCTCGTGGCCTAGCGGATAGACCTCCACGAACCGATCCGCTGTTTGTTCTAGGATGGGCAACTCGTTCTCGTCTAGAGCGCGAGTACCCATCCGAGCGGGACCATCAGCCTCCCGCGGGTACATGAGCGACTGCAAGTCGTTCCCCTCTGAAATAAACAGGAAAGAAGATTAGAAGAAATTCTAAATTAACAAAAACAAACAAAGCATACCGTAAGGAACAGAGTTCGAACCGTATTCAAGGACGATTGGGATCTTTTGCGCATCCGCAGCCTTCCACACCCGGCTCATCCCCAGCATCACCATCCCGGACTACCCAAACCGGTAAACCGGAGATTGGACTCGGGATATCTTCGCAAACCATTCCGCCTCCTGGTAGTTGGAGGCGTGAAGGCTGGGAAGTGCTTGCCCATTCTTGAATTTCATGGCAAGGGGGATGGCGCGAGCGGAGATGTAGAAGAACTCCCGCTTCCACGAGCGAAGACTGCGCTCGGTCGCGCAAATCTTCAAACCCTTAATCCGGGTTATCATGGTATACCACCCCTGGATGCACCTCCAAGAGTAGAAGGTCATCAGGCGGTCAACATAGGGCTCAATGCCCAGAATCCGGCAGACCCACTCGAAGTGGCGAACCTTGGCAATCGCCATCGGATGCACCTCGGTCAGGTGCACACCGTGCCTCTCAAGGACACGGTAAACAAACTTTGTCAATGGGAACCTAAGATTCCCATAGACAAAGAATGCAGCATAAACCCCGTTCTTGCCTCTGGGGCATCGTACACCGTCTGGTGGGGTTCAGGAAACTCAGGCTCGAGAGACTCGAGCATGAACTTCCTGACGACGTACTGATACAGATCGACAGGCAGAGCACACTGGCACTCGCCAGCAGTACTCTTGTCATCGGCTGTAGATTCGAGATCACGTGAAGACATCTTGCAGATGAAAGAAGAAAACGATTTCAAGGGAATGCTCGACTGAAAAAATGAGTATTCGCCGGAAATCGTTTTGAAGATGAAGAGAAGAGTGAAAGTGTGGATTACAAAGAACCCTCTCCCCCTTTATATACTAATCGCAATTAATGCGATGAATTTAATGCGGAAGAGAGAGAAATTGAAGGTGCAATGAAACTATGACACGTGGTAAAAAGCAAGCTGGCAACAGCTGTTGACAGGACACGTACCATTAATTTCGCGGCCACGCGCCCGAAAAATCGCGCCCACGTGCCTGAAAAAGCGTCTGGAATGACCATGTACTGTCACGTCACCATAACTTCCTGCACGTCCTGACACAGTCAGAAGAAACCGTCGCACGACGTTTCAGAGGTTTGGACTGTTCTTATCCTTTCACCAACTCTTCGAATTTCAAAAAATTCAAAAAGATTCAAAAGTAAGCGGGAAAATACCCCTTACCTTGGCAACCAAGTAACCGTAAGACGGATGCGGGTACAGTGTTAAGGCAAAACCCTTCACATACCTAGCACCCGCAGGGAATTGAAGCCAAGAATACCTTGGCAACCAAGTAACCGTAAGACGGATGCGGGTACAGTGTTAAGGCAAAACCCTTCACATACCTAGCACCCGCAGGGAATTGAAGCCAAGAATACATCGGCAACCAAGTAACTATAAGACGGGTGCGGGTACAGTGTTAAGGCAAAACCCTTCACATACCTAGCACCCGCAGGGAATTGACGCCAGGAATACCTTGGAAGTAAAGTAACCGTAAGACGAGCGCGGGTACAGTGTTAAGGCAAAACCCTTCACATACCTAGCGCTCCGCAGGGAATTGAAACCAAGAATGATCTTATGGGCAATGCTTGCGGAAACGGAAATAACATCCCCGCATAGCGGGAACGTCGAGAACTACATTGTTTGAAGCTCCAGGATGGAATTGGTGGTTTTAACATAATTGATCACTATGTTCAAAACTACCAAAACCTCATGGAGAATCCACACAAGTGGGACTCAACGCTCCTGACTTGCGAGGAGGTTACAGACCTACCCGCATCATACCCAAAGATCAAGCAGGAAACTCGGGAATTTCTGCAAGTGACAAGGACTTCTGCGGGAAGAATCCCCATGGAAAACCTTAAAAAACCCTTTTCAAAACCCTTTGCTTAAGTCCAAAAGTTCACCTCACTTTATTAAACACTCATGAGAAGAACATTGGACTGGGGGGACTTGAAGAGGTAGGTCCCAGCAGAGCCCAGTTGGACCCGCAAGACTCACCTTGAAGAGGGACGTCTGCGCAGAAACCAACTGGATCCGCAGGACCAACCATGCTCAGAGACGTGACGTCCTTACGCGCAGTACGCAAGCTGTTCCCGCAGGAAATGCCTCCCAATGGTGAAGGACTCTGCCTGTTCCCGCAGCTGCGGATACAAGCCATCAGGGAAGGCCACCCGCGCAGCAAGGCTACACGCACAAGGCACTTAGCTCTCAATCACTCAGTGTCACCTGAAGGAATGAGCAAAGCCGGGAACAATCCCGCACAAGGGCGGGAGGGGGAATACTCCCGCCCAAATAAGCCAGTCCGTACGATACGGGAAGATCTTCTGTACTGTACCTGACGAGGTATGGGCAAAAGATCTGACTAAAGATACGACAGCTTATTGACAACAGTATGGCGAGCAGCATGCTCCTGTACTGTATGTCACTATTAGCCGCTGCCTACTCACCAACTCCTGTCATACCACGTGCATAGCCGGCAGTTGATGGAAAAGGAATAGTACACAGCAGGCCTGGTCACTATCAGCCGCTGCCTACCCACCAACTACCAGCAGGGCACGTGCGTAGGCCACTGTTGGTGGAACAGAAATACTATTGCAGCCGGCCACACCTCCTTGGAAACCTACCTTCGGCTATAAATACCACAAATGGTATGATCATCTCATCTCAACATTCTTATCATATTATACCTGATATCTACTCTAGCAATCTCTTAATATACACTTATATTTAAAGAGCAATCTAGTCTGATTCTCACGCCGGATGGTGGTCACAACGAGGAACCCCCCCCCCCCTTCTCAGTGACAAGCTCACGGTGTCTGTTTTGCAGGTTATCAGAAGAACCATCTTTACCGGGTCTAACCCCTCGTGGGAAACATCTATCTAACCCCCAGGTTACCCGTAATCTGCCCGGGGTCCGGTTAGTGTTTCTTCACTTACTATAAATTTACGCCATGTTGCTCTGCACGCATATAATGTGTTTATGTGTGGGTCATTGGGTAGGTAAAAGTGAATTGGACTAATTTTGACATTATTTTACTAATTTCGTGAAAATAACGTTAAAAGTGACGGAATGTTAATCAAGCATCATGTGGTGACTTTGATGGACGAAAGACAAAGGTGCATGTACCAATCAGCTGGTGTCCGAATGATTGAGTGTTTGAGTGTTATGTGACATATGTCCAAGACTTGATGCAAAACTACTATCGAGCCGGGGTCTCACCGGAATCAGTCTCTCTATTCCTAGGGGTAGAGGTAATGTTGTCTACATCGTAGCCTCCTCAGTACCTACCATAGCTTTGCTATTTGTGGGATTTACTGAGTACGATGATGATGATCCTTACTATAATTTTTTTTAAATAGAGAAAATCCCTGAAATAAATTATATGGAATGGTTATGAATTGTTGTGAGATATAAGAGTGGAGTAGGAATGCTCTAAAGTTTTTCTTTAGCCGCCGACACTTTAAGACTACCAACCAGCGAAACTCGTGAACCACTAAGATCTTGCCAACTGTCATATGCTTTTGTCGGACTGGCGAAATACGAGCAAGATCCGACATAATTGTTAATGGAACCCACCTAGGCCATCTGAATATTGCTAAAAAAAGTGAAGGTCAACATCGAAACATTGCCGGAAATTGAACATCACTAATTGAACATCGTTGGTAACTAACAGCTCCGTCGGCCGGCGAAAGCACGGTTCTAAACCGTTCAATGTTCCGTTAAATATGTCGATTTATGTAACAGCTCTGTCGGTTCTTTAACAAGTTCGGTCAGACCGACTAAACCATATGACAGTTGGCAATATCTTAGTGGTCCACAAGTTTCGTCGGTTGGCAGTCTTAAAGCGTCGGCGATGATGGTTTTAGACTTTTAGTGACTATTTTGGAGATTTTGTGAAAGAGATGGCTAAAATTGGAAACAAGTTGGTCAAAGTGGCTATTTTGGGGTTTTCCCATTTAAATATATCATCAAACCATCCAGCCTTGCCTTTACTCACCGCCGTATCACCAACAACCAACGTCAAACGTCATTACGTGAGGAGAGAGATGGGCGCCAATGGGGAAAGACATCATTTGGATGATGGTTAAAGTTTAAGATCGTAAGGTCTCAAGTTTGAAAATTGACTCAAGAGAATTTTCCTATAATAATGAATTTCCCTTCATGATGGTGTTACTAGGTGAAGTATAAATTAACATAAAACAAAGTATAAAAAGGTAATTCTACTATTTGTGTTTGTGTTGTGTTGGAATTTAGAAACTGTATTTTTATTTGATTAAAAATAAATAACTAAGGGTGATTAATAAGAGTGACGTCATCTCTCGGGATAATTTAATACTGATAAGAATATAACTTAGATAACAATACAAAAACAATAAGGCCTCGAGACAATGTTTTTACTTTTTAATTGAAAGGAGCACCCGATATGATTGATTTGGGGGTGGTGGTGGGGTGGGTGGGGGTTTAAAATACTAAAATGGCAATTGTCGAATGTTGAGGTGACTTGAGGGATATAGCAAATGAACATATTATATTCAATATTGTTTCGTGTGTAATTATTTATTTATTTATTTGGTGTATATTTCTCAAAGTGTAACTTTCTATGCATGTTTAATAAAAAATTATCTAAAGGGGGAACGAGTCATATGGGTTGAAAGTCATCCCGAGTTCTAAATCATTTTTCATCAAAGAATAGATTATTACTGTAAAAATACCGTCTCTGTAGTCCTAACTAACAAAGTAGCGGCTTACAAAAAGACTTTGGGTATACACGTCCTTTGCTGCCATTACATCAGGGGTATACACGTCCTTTGCTAGCTTTATGAAGTTGGGAGGAAATTCCTGTTCAGGAGCCCCACAAACCTGAAAAAAAATGCAAATTAGTGTTTCTGAAGCGGATATACTTTATTCAGCAGCTAGAATTAGTATTCCAGTCCATTTGACTGGTTTTCACTTTTAGCTAATTTTGAATCATTTGAGTTGAAACAGAACACATATCAACCGATTTCATAAGTAAACGGTCAAAATTGTCACTTGTAGATAAAATCTAAGGAACATTCGAAAGGGAACATACCAGGCAGAGCCAACCAGGAGGCAAGTACTCCTCTTTTAACTTCCAACCAGCTGGCTGCAAGTTTTCATAGGTGTCACGTTACATGTAGCTATAAATAACATAATTGATCTAATGCACATTTTTGACCAAATGCTAACTTAATATTAAATCATCAACTTACTTGTCCACCAAAATTGAGTATAACAACCTTCACATCCTCGCCGATCCCCATTTCACTCCTCACCTGTAATACATCATAAGAAAATTAAGATTGAAATAATAATGAAAAAGACAAATGTTGTTATTGTTACAAACCTCCTTGCGTGATTTGTGCAGCCTCCTTACAACCAAAGGTACATCAATAACGTCCCTAAAAGCAGGCACTAAACAAGAAATTTTGCAATAAAAATATATCACTTACAAGTTACAACATAAAGAAGATATTTTGGGGGGGGGGGGGGGGTCAAGTAAGAAGAAACATACTTGGGCAGTATCCAGGCAACCGAATTAGGAATTCACAATGTGAATAGTCCTCAGCTATCTGTATGAATTATCAAACAAGTAGAGACAGACTTAAAAGACTTAAAACACAGAAAATGATAACTCACAAATAAATCTAGACCTTATTTGTTGTATAGCATTACAAGAAAAGAAAACAATGATGATAGAAATCATCAAGAACAATACCTGCCAAACGATAGACCTATGATGATATCCAGCAGCCATAACATATTCTGCATAAATGAAGTCCCAACTGCAATGATAAAACATAAAATTTAACAGATAACATGAGCAATGGAAAATTTTTTAAAATAAACTTTTCATTTTTGTCGATTAATAATGGTTACTTAAAATTGGTCCACAAATCAAATGTACTTGGTCCTTATAAAAGGGCATTTTAGATAATTTCAATTACCTGAAATTAGTTACACAAACCGACCGTATACCAGCATCAGCTGCTGCACGACATGCAACCGCAACAACATCTGACACCTGTTCCATATAACAATTTCCACATAATGCATAAGCAACTTAAAAAACTTAAATTAAAATAACAAATACTTGAAGTTCATTATTAGTTACCACTAAGTCAGCCTTGATGGAATTCAGCCACTTAACTTCTGTAGCCAAAATAGAAGCACGCGGTGCAACAGCCGTCTCTGAATACTGTAAAACCAAAAAGACATACAACAATAAGAACTTAATACTAGAAAAAAAATCATGTTACAAAACTTAAAACACCTTTTCCAACGAAGCGAGTCGATCCACAGTCAAAGCATCAGCTTGAACAGCACCACAGTCCAAAACCAGCTATAATGGTATAATCAAGTCAAAACACTAATAACCAAAACCTATAGTCACATATATTCTTAGCATATTTCCAAAATTCACCTTCCGAAGAAAAAGTCTTGGCGAGCCTATTTCGGTAGTGAAGACAAAATCAGGTGCACCAGTTACCACATGAACATCATGACCAGCAAGAATTAGGTGGCGAACAACCTACCCAAAGCTCAAAAAATAAAAATAAAAATAATAAATAAACAAAAAATCTTCATAATTTATCAAAGTTAAACTTTTCCCATTGTGAAATTGCAGATAACAATAGATGAGGTGGACCACAGATATTGATTATGTGTTTATTTTATCTTTTACACTTTTTAGCGCCAAAAATAACTATTTCAAGTAAAAATTAGTTCCTCAATTAGTGGAAGCAATATTAAATTTTGCCCAAAATCCAAGTGATTATTAATTACTGGTAATAATAATAATAATTCTTAAAATAGCAAATAATCAGTCTCAAAAAGCACATGCAAACTAAAATAAGTAAATATTTAATCCTAATCATCTCAATTAAACCCTAGAACTAGGAGATCATAAAGATATACTATAAACATATTCAAAAAACGAAATTGAATATAAATATAATAAAATGATTAATGAGTAATGACCTCAACAACACGTGTAGCGTGACCGAATCCATGACCAGTAACATAATAAGCGAAGACTAAATGATTTCTGGAAGCTGATACTTCGTCAACTCCGTCGTCAATCCTCGTGTTCGTTAACGATTAACGAAGCCGATCTAATCAATTATTATTATTATTATTGAGTAGTAATGGACCAATGCGTGTGTAGATATTATTATTATATCATTATTGGTTGATGTGAGCAGATAAAATGGAGTGGGATTTTATAGAAATGGGTGAGGGGTTGATTTGGTGAGAGAAAACGACGCAAATTTGGGAGAAATCAATTTGATGATATGATGATGATGATGATAGATATATAGTTGCATCATAATAATGATGGGGTGTCTGTCTGAGTCTGCGCTTATCCTATTCTGTTTTGTTTATGGGGGTAGTGAAGGTTTTAGTCCTTTAACTATATGTTGATTGTTAGGGCGGACGGAGCGGTACGTGGTGGCATCCCCGTCACGCGTGATGAGAAAAGCCATACCGTCGCCGGTCCTATGGTCACGCGAAAATGGGTATTTTGCGTGATGGCCATCACGCTTGGTGGGGGTGATTTCCAAGAAGGAATGTAGCCGTTGGGTGGGGATCTAGCCGTTGGGTTGGGGGGGGGGGGTTTAAATAAAAAAGAAAACCAATATAAAACAAAAACATAACCAAATCCAAATCAAAACCAAATCCAACTCAAAAACACTCTCAAACTTCCCCTTCATTCACAACAAAAAAATATGGAATTTCCGAAATACTCGATGCCCTTAGACACCGATAGCTCTTCGTCTTCGGACGATGACATTCTCGAATGGTTCCCGTTGATATACAAAGAACTTGAAGGCCCGAGCCGTCCAAAGAAAAAGGTGGTGGAGCGTGATCGTATACATGCCCACGACGTGCTAATGAACGACTATTTTGTGGAGGAGCCGAAGTACAACGACGAGACGTTTATGGAACGCTTTCGTTTGCCGAAATTTTTATTCTTAAAGATTGTAGCCGACGTCGAAGCAAAACGAAGAATGGTTTCAAGAATCTTACGACGCGAGAGGCAAACGAAGTTTTACGCCGCTTTAAAAATGCACATCCGCTAATTCGTCAACTAGCGACAGGTAACCCACCCGACCAATTCGATGAATACTTACAAATGTCTGAGAGAACTTCACGTGAATGTCTACAATTCTTTTGTAACGTGATTATAAAATTGTATGCCAAAGAGTTTTCTACGAAAACCAACAAGACACGACATTACACGTCTTTACGCCGCACACGAGGCTAGATGCATTTTCCAGGGATGCTCGGTAGCATCGATTGTACACATATCGAATGGAGGAATTGTCCACGGGAGTTGCGAGGGACGTATGTTAGGGGTGATATCAAACGACCGACCATCTCACAATAAGCGGTTGCGTCAAATGATATATGGATTTGGCATTCTTATTTTTGGTGTTCCCGGCTCAAACAACGACATCACTGTTCTGTACACATCATCGTTGTTTCAGAGCGTAACAGATAGCACCGCACCTTTCTATCCGTACTTTGTCAACGAGAGATATTACAGACGTGGCTACTATCTTGTCGAAGGTATCTACCCGCAATGGTCTGTTTTTGTGAAAGCCTTTTCGTTTCCATGTCGAGACCAATGAAAAGGCGTTCAAGAAGTTGCAAGAATCGACAAGAAAAGATGTCGAGAGAGCTTTCGGTGTTTTAAAGGGTAGATGGTGCATACTCAGTCGACCGGTTTCATGCAATGAAAAAACCCACGATCTATAGCTACGTGTATGCATGCATCATATTACACAATATGTTAATAAAAGAAGATGGAAATGCAATTTCTCCAGATTGGATACTGAATCCTCCGACTTATGTTCCCGTTCCCGATGATGTCCATTAGACTTGCGGGATGAAGATATTCATCATCGGTTGAGATGGGATCTTGTTACGCATATAGGTTCTTTAGGTTTGGAATTTCCGGATTCAGACGAGGAGTAGACGTTCGTTGTAACTTTTATTTTTTATTTCTAAATTTTAAGTTGAATTATATTCTATTAAACTATTGTTTTTATTTTTAAGTTCTATTAAATATTGTTTTAATTTTTAAAGTTACAAAAAAAATAAAAAATAAAAAATTCCATCACACACCATCACACACCATCACACCACACCACCACCCTTAATAAAAAACCATCACATGTGATGGAATTTGGGTTGGTGATGTGACACAGTATAATTAGGTGGGGTGTGTGATGAGTGATCACACCACATCCCCTATATTTTTGCTCTTGGATGGTTGAGTGTTTGGTGTGCTTTAGATTTACAACTAGTAACATGTCATGGTTATCTTGTTGATAAGGATTAAGAGTAGACTAGATTATCTATGACCAGTTTAAATTTTTTTATTTAACTATGTCTAATAATAAGATATTATAATTGTAGGTATCTACTGTGTACCTCTCTTCATTTGTTTATCTCGGCCCAATCAACAAATGATATTTATATTTAGGTTAATAGACTAATAGTTGTTTATCCATTACACAAGATGGTTGCCTAGTATTAGTGATATGGTAAAATATTTGTAACATTCTAAATTTTATAATATTGAATAAAGAAAGTTACGTTTAATGATTTCGCGTTATTAATTAATTAATATCGAGTTAAGAACGGATCATGGACTTAGATTAATTAAGGTGGACTAAGTGGTAATGGGTTTTAGGTCCATGGGCTTCAAGGGGTATAAATACCCTCTTAACCCAACCTAAAACCCTAAACCCTCATTTATATCCATCCAAATCTCTACACACTCAAAAACACACACCACCATATTTCGGCCGAGAGAAAGAGAGGTGAGGTCCGAGCAAGCCACACGCAATTCAAGATAGATACGAGATCTAGAGTTCCTAAACAAGCTAACCAAGATCGAACGAGCACAAAAGGTATGTTCTTGACCTTTAAAGTTTACGTTTTATTGAACGTTTAGCCTTGAAGCTTGAAACGGTGATAGATCGGGTCTAAACGAAACGTAAAGTAGCGAACTTGATTCTAGGACGAACCTAGTAAACCCATAAACATGTACGGTTCGTTTAAGATAAACCGTAGATCTTGTATTGAACGTTCATGAAAATTAAAGGTCCAAACTTTACGTGTTTTCGGGTCAAATCTTCTCCAAAAACGACCATAGGAATGATCGCGGGTTAGTCAAATACCACACCCATGGATTTCTCAGTAAAACGATGATGATTTTGGGGGATTAAGATTGACCAGAGGCGCAGCTGGGCAACTTCGCCTGCAAGCTAAGTTCGCCCAGCCATAACTTCGCCTGCAAGCTTAACTTCGCTTGCAAGCAAGTTCGCCTAACTGATAACTTCGCTTGTTGACAAGTTCGCCTATGACTAACTTCGCTGGACCCCAAGTTCGCTGATGTCTAACTTCGCCTGCAATTAACTTCGCCTGGTGATAAGTTCGCTTGATGTAAGTTCGCTTAACACTAAGTTCGCTTACAGTAAGTTCGCTTAATGTTAAGTTCGCTTATTGTTAAGTTCGCTTAATGATAAGTTCGCTGGAGTTAGCAAATTGGAAAATAAATTAAAAACCTAATGAAAAATGTGTTAAGACAGTTAATGGAAATAAAATTTTTCCAAGCTGACCTGGCAGCTCGACCCCAGCCAGGGGCTCTGCCCCTTGGACCCTGTTAGGGGCTGCCGCCCCTAGACCCCCCGCTGCCAGGGACGCTGCCCCCGGACCCCCGTTCGTTGTGGTTTATATAAAGATAGAAATACAACATGAGTAGTAGTAGTTAATTGATACGTGTAAATATTATACAGTTTAGCCGTGCACAACTCAAGAAGGGAATAACGATTAACGGAGAGCGTAACAGGATTCAGGTGAGTTCCTAGCCCCACTTCCTTGTTATGTTTTCGGGGCTGTGTGCATACTCAATGTGATAGTTAATGCACTTATCTTAAGTGATAAGTGTATGCCTTGTATGATTTATGTATGATGATTGCTTGACGGTGCGTGAACGATCTTCGGATATTGCATGAACCGTCAGGTGGTAGTTAAGATATGATTGATAAGTATGATGAGAGATATGATGTATGTATGAATATATGATGTATGCATAATGTATGTATGTCATGATGATGGTACGTGAACGCTCTTCGGAGATTGCACGTATTGTCAAAGAAAATATGTATGAACAGGTATGGTACAGTACACGAAACAACGGGACCAGACCCTAATAATATCTGTGATGTTAGGGACCAGACCCTTATAATATCTGTGATGTTAGGGACCAAGACCCTTATAATATCTGTGAGGTTATAGGGCGAAAGGCTCTTTAAAACGTATGATTATGTATGTAAAGAAAGTATGAAGGTAAGAATGAAAGTATATGCACTTATGTGTGTATGAAAGAAAGTTAAGAGGTTAAGTATGAAATGTAAGAAGGTATTGTATGATTATGTGATTAACTAGAACTCACTCAGCGTAGCTGACTTTTAGTATGCACGCAGGTGAGTAGAATGAGGCAGGTAGCTTGAGGAGGACACATGGCAGAGTTGGACGAAGCTGGATCTGAAGATTTTGCTATGATGTTTTATTTTAAAAGACTATGTTTTGTTTTTAAGTGACTATGAATGCTCGATAAGACAAGAATTATGGTTATAGAATGTAATGGTTGAATGTTTTTTTAATGTTCTGCGAATGTTTTGATTAACTCTGATATTTAGAACTGCGTTCATGAGTAAATCCAATACGAAAGTAGGGCTACCCGGTAACGGAGCGTTACAATATTTTACTAAATCCGTCACTACCTATTATATTTAAAAAAAATGTAACTAAAAAAATTGCAAGGATATTCATGAATACTCTCCATTATTGGGTTGCTTAACACAATTAAACTATATATTAATTTGAAGATTTTGTGTCTTTAACAAATTTACTATTCGATTCTAATACTTTTGATTGGTTTGTCTGGTGTCCCTACTTCTATTATTATTTTCTCTTTTCTAATTTAATTTTTTGCTTTATAACATAATACTATTTTTTTTTCATAAAAACAGATAAAACAAATATGAGAATTTTGACTTTATGAAATACAATTCTATATTATTAATTATTATACAGTTTCTTTTTACAAAACTTCACCAAACCACGTATATTATCATAAGAACTTTTTTTTGTTTGCATGTTTTACATGCGAGTTAATGGGTCCGATTCATGTACGCGGTCTAATATTTACACATATGTTTTTGGTATAGTTTAATGACTTTGTCACAACGAGCGATTTATAAATACTAGTATTACTTAAACACCACAAAGTTCGTTTATTAATTTGAATTGCTTAAAAATTCATATAGTTAGTTATTTTATTCCATCTCTTATCTCTACCTATTTTCATTTGAAATCACAAAAGGTACATGATGTATTTTGGTGTAATCGATAAACTTTTCATTTTGTCTTATAATCAAAGCCTTCAATACAAAATGCTTGATTGTCTTAATAAACTTTTGAGAAAATTATTGTTTGCGTACATGTGGTTTCAGGACGGAGGCACAATGAGTCCCCATAAGAAAGTTTGAACTGGTTGAGTCTCTGTGGTTTAAAAAATGAACTATTTGAGTCCCTGTAGTTATTTAACTATGTAGCTTCAAGGGTAGATTTGACATTTCACTTTTATATATATACATTGTCACTGTGAGTCCATGAACTTTCATAATTGGTCACCTTGAGTCTTTTCTTCACCGTTTAACAAAAATAAATAAACTTGACCAATTTTTTAACAAAAACAAACAAACCGAACCACCTTTTCATCAAAAATTAACGAACATAACTACTTTAAATAAAAATAAACGGACCAAACTAAATTTTTAAGCAAACTAAAGAACCGAATGACTTTTTTTAACAAGTAGTTCATTTCGTTTAACAAAAATAAACGAATCAAACTCCTTTTTTAACAAAATAAACGACCCGAACTTGTTTTTTAACAAAATAAACTAATCAAACTATCTTTCTAACAAAAATAAATGAACCAAACTTGTTTTTTAACAAAAATATACAAACAAAACATATCTTTTAATAAAAATGAACGTATAGAACTACTTTTTTTTTTCTACTAAACTAAACGAACCGAGTCACTTTTTTTAACAAGCAGTTTAGTTCATTTCATTTAAAAAAAAAATAAACGAATCAAACTACATTTTAACAAAACAAAAAAAAAACGAATCACACTTATTTTTGAACAAAAATAAACTAACCGAACTACTTTTTTGACAAAAGTAAACTAACCGAACTACTTTTTTAACAAAAAAGAAAACACGAAATACTTTTTTAATACAATATAAACAATACGGAAGTACTTTTTTTACAAAAATAAACTAACCTAACCTACTTTTTAACAAAAAAGAAAACATCGAAAATAATTTTTTTAATACAAATAACAATACGAACTACTTTTTTTTACTAAACTAAACGAACTGAACAATTTGCTTTAACAAAAACAACGTAGAATTACTATAAAAAAATAAACGAACCGAACTTATTTTTTACAAAAATAAAAAAAAATTCAACTACTTTTTTTTACAAAAATAAATGAACCAAAGTTTTTTTAAAAAAAAAAATAAGCTAACCGAACTTATTTTTTAACAAAAATATTGTTGTAGCTTATGCTAAAGTGGAGTGCGATTTGATTGCTTACTTTAGAAGTAATTACGTTCGTTTAGTTTAGTAAAAATTAGTTCATTTATTTTCGCTTAAAGGTAGTTCGATC
>NW_027504362.1:0-20859 GCF_021521415.1 Bidens hawaiensis
TACTTGAATATTTAGATTATCGTTTATAATACTAATTATCTTGATTTTGTTAAATAGTCAAAGCCAAAAGCCGCGGCATTGAAAAAGAAGAAAGTGACAAACTATCATGAAATGCTAGAACTATTTCCAAAGGATAGGGCATCCGGTGCACAAGCTCAAACTGCTAAAGAAAGAAATGCCCGGTTGCAAAACAATGATAACATTAACACAGAAACAGCTCCAGAGGTGGATGAATTCTTAGCTGCCAATGATGTAATTCTAGAGAGCCAATACAATCTGGAAGATGATGTTCATGTGGTAGATCTTACATCATCTCTACCTGCGCAGTCTTCAAGTGCAAAGAAATATAAGAGTAGAAAAAGAAAAGTCGAACAAGAAAATGATGGTTTAACCTCAATGATCATGAATGGTGTTAGTAACATGGCTAATGCTATTGCTGAAAGTAATAAAATTATTCAGCAGAGCAACAAAATACTTGAAAGAGTTAATCATCGCGAGTACACGAGTGATGAAATTATTAAAGAATTGGAACCGATGGGTTTGAAACCTCATGTAATACAACTGGCTTTCAACTATTTGGTGGAGAATCAAGCTAAAGCAAGATCATTATTTAGTTGTTCTCCTAATATGTGATTGATGTTGCTGAAAGGTATGCTGGGTTTAGGTGCTTAAGGGAGTTAAAGGATGCATTTATCTAGTAAAGTTTTTCTTTTTTGGTAACTTAGTACATTTATGGCCTTTTAATTTCTTTCTTGTTTATATGACCTTTTGTTCATGGATCTTGAAAACAAATTATTGGTTAAAGTTACTTTTTTAATAGTTGTTTGTGTTTATTTGGTTTTAATGTCTACTTTGATATCGTATGTCATTGCTGTATTCGTTAACCATAAGCTTTGTGTTGAAGGCCAGTTTGGGAACTACTGAAAATAAGGTGAAGTGCTTTAAACTGCAGGTCAAATTAAAGTCAAAATTGTTGTTGGTTGGAAAGTTCCATTTCTTTTGCTGCTAATATTATACTTTTAGTTGTTGGTTAGTTTAATTAGATATTTTTCTGCAAGATTATGGTTTTAATCTGGGAAAGTTTTTATTTTCATGTTTTAAGTCAAACTTTGCAGAACATGATTTTTGTTATTTTGTTTTTGTTTTTTGCTATCTGGGTGCTTGAAATGTAGCATTTTCTTCATCTTTTTGTTTGGTATTTTTATAGTTTGATTAGCTATTATACATAAGCATTTGCATGGTTTATGTGTGTTTCAAGATGGCACTAAACATTTAAACCAATTATGTATGAAACTTGAATGCAGCTAGGGGTGCGAGCGAGCCGATCTCGGCTCGTTTAATTTACACAGAGCTCGATATCGGCCCGTTTTGATCTTCGTATCTAAAGCTCGAGCTTGGCCAATGAGTAGTTTTTTAAGCTCGGGCTCGTTTGTTAAACAAGCTCGCTTTTAGGCTCCCTCTCGAGCTCAAGCTCATTTAAGATCGACTCAAACGGACTTTTTTGCTGCTAACATTATACTTTTAGTTGTTGGTTAGTTTAATTAGATATTTTTCTGCAATATTTTGGTTTTAATATGGGAAAGTTTTAAACTTTGCAAAACATGATTTTTGTTTTTTTTAAATGGACTAGTAGTTTATTAGTGCTTCTGTGTGTTTTATGGACTCTAGAGATTATATTCGGTAGAAATCGAACTACTTCAAAATTTGATATTGTTATATCTTTATGTGTGTTTCAAGACAGCACTAAATATTTAAACCAATTATGTATAAAACTTGAATGCAGCTAAGGGTGCGAGCGAGCCGATCTCGGCTCGTTTAACTTACACAGAGCTTGATATCGGCCCGTTTCGATCTCCGTATCTAAAGAGCTTGGCCAGCGAGTAGTTTTTTAAGCTCGGGCGCAGGCTCATTTGTTAAACAAGCTCGCTTTTAGGCTCCAGCTCGGGCTCAAGCTCATTTAAGATCGACTCAATCGAGCTTTTTTTCACAAGTAAATCACGAGTAGCTCCCTAAATGCAGCAACTTCTTTGATTTCCAGTCAAATTCAATGCTAGATCCATAGTATTTGGTGTTAGTGTCAGACTGCTGGTTTTTTTTTAGGAGATAATTTGATTTGGAAACTTTAAATTTAACATTTAGAAGCTGAAATATAAGAACATATCCAGCAGATTACAAAATTAAATTGAAACACTAGACTTTTTAAGACATAAAATTGGACTTAAGTAAAAACGTATTATCCAGATGGATTTGGTGTGGTGGATTGTGCTTATTATATAATTTAATTTAAAGGGTATAATAGTAAAAACGTAATTTTCATTTCTTTTCCTTCCAAACTTGGGAACACTTAAAATGTTTATTTCCTTTCCTTTCCTTTGATTTTCATTAAACTCGGGAACACGAATTAAGTTCACAGCTTTTCCTCTCTTTTCTCTCTTATTTTCCTTTCCTTCCTTTTCCCACATTTATGAGGCTCTGGAACACAGCGTTAGAGTTAATGGCCATTTTCATTCCTGTGGTTTGCTAGTTTCGTCAATTCAGTCCAAAGTTTGAAATTTTGTCAATTTAATCCTTATAGTTTTAAACATTAGCCAATTACGTCCCCCCGTCTAACGGCATCCAACTATGCCGTTAGTTTAAGGGGTATTTTTGTCTTTCTCCTGCTTATTTTTAGTTAATGGTCATTTTCATCCCTGTGGTTTGAAACTTTTGCTACTTTAGTCCAAAGTTTGAATTTTGTCAATTTATGTTTAATTAAATTCATTTTTTTTTTTGCTACTTTTGCTACTTCAGTACATGATGGAATTCATTGGTAAGTGGTCAGGGTAATTCCCTAAATTCGAACTATACCAAAAAAACTAAAATTGTTTCTTTGATTAATGCATGGGTTTAGGGATTAACATATCGTAGCAAACAACTGGGTCGAAATCAACATCAAGAGGTCGAATATCTCGCATTTCCATATTTGCTCAAGAAATCGATGCACTAAATCGCACGTGTGTTCTTCAAATTGTGGTTATTGTTCCTGAATTCGTTGAATTCAACTGTAGAGTTGTTGTCGATTTGAAGAATTCAAGAACAACACCACAATTTGAAGAACACACATGCAATCTAGTGTATCGATTTCACATTGGGTGGAGAGTTTAGGAAATGTCTAGAAAATAAATACGACGGGGGTGATTATTGTTGTCGACGGAGTAAATGCAGACATGTTTTGGTCGATGCTCGATGGTTTTGGACTTGGATTATGCTCTTAGGGGTTATAGACAAAAAATCAACCCCCCCCCCCTCATCGTGGTCAAGGTAATTACCTGAAACCGTACTATACCTATAAAACTAAAATCATTTATTTGGTTAATGCATAATAGTTAGGGTTTAGAGATTAACATATCGTAGCAAACATCTTGGTCAAAATCAACATTGGAGGTCGAATATCCCACATTTTCATGTTTGCTCAAGAAATCGATACACTAGATCGTATGTGTGTTCTTCAAATCGTGGTGTTGTTCTTGAATACTTCAAATCGACAACAAGTGGGGTTGAATTCGATGTATTCAAGAACAATACCACGATTTGAAGAACACACATGTGATTTAGTGCATCGAATTCTTGAGCGAACATGGAAATGCGGGATATTCGACCTCTTGATGTTGATTTTGACCCAGATGTCTGCTACGATATGTTAACTCTAAACCCTAACTATTATGCATTAATCAAAGAAACGATTTTAGTTTTTTCGGTATAGTTCGGTGATGTGTGAAAAGTGTGTATATAATATTAATAACCAAGTTTTACCGAATTCACCTAAAAACCACACAATCGGCAAGTGTACTGATCGTTATGTAGCTAGCAAGTAAGAACGGATATCGAACCTAGAACACTATGGGTAAACTCTAATTATTAAACCTTATTAATTACTTATCTAGAATCTATTTTGACTTTTGGATTTTTTTTATATTAATTAAACTAATAATACTTAACTAATTAAGAATTAACTAAAAATGAACTTTAATAAAAATTGGACTTCAACCAAATGTAAGAAACGACTACTTAGGTAATGGAATCCTACTAGTTAAATTAATAGTTAACGAACTTGACTTGGTTGAAAAACAATATCTAAAAAATATGACACTAAAAACCACTAAAGTACGCTAGATCACCTCCCGGCCTCACCAACGACACCCTAGAACTCTAATGACATGTGAAGCTCAATTGTTAAAGGTTTGGATCACCTTCTGGTCTCTTCGAATACAATATATTAATATAAAGGGGGTATTTTTAATCAATTTGAACACGACTTGTATCACAATAATCTAAAGGGACCTGGGCTAACTCACTCCTGTGCAATTAGTACCCAAACCCGCAAAAGACAAAGATGACACAACACTAAATTGCCTCTCAGCCTCTCTAGAGATAGAATAATAAAATCTAATCCGCTCTCTATAATTACTCCTACGATTTTTTCGACCATAAATCGCAAACAAGTTGAAAACACACAGTATACAACCTAATCATGCATCTAACAATCACCAATGATTATCAAACACAAGTGGAATAATTATTAAAGTAAAAATCGGATTCAATTACGCATATATATCGTTAACAAACCAATTAAAAACTTTACCATAACACTAAATCAACCAACGTAAAAAATAATTCGTCAAACTATTAATCTAACATAGTAATCAACCAAAACCTAGGTAGTGTAAAGTGTTTAGCCACTCATAAAAATATACGAAACAAAAATTATGTAAAGATCGCGGTTCATCGTAAAAGAAAATAAATAAAGTTGACCTGCCTGCCTGCTTACTTTCTTTTTCTCTTTTCCTTGCTTAGCCGTGCGTCTCAATGAGCAGCCAAGCTGCTTGTTTCTTTTCTTCTTTTGTGCCTACTGTGCACTACTTCCTTTCTTTCGAAAATAATAATAATAATAATATTCAACAGTAGCAACAATTATCCCTAATCCCTTCCGTGGACTTTTCTTTTAGATGTGTTGACTTTTCCACCTTGCTTCCGTGCGGCTTCTTTTCTTCCGAATTATCTCTTACGGCCGTGACTACGTCTGTATGATCTCTCATTTTCTTTATTTACTTTCTTTTTATAATAATAATATTAATCTTCTAGGGTTTTCTTCTTCTAGCCCACAATAAAGCCTACAGCCCACGAACTAGTTAACAGCCCAAGAGTAATTCATGTTAGCTCCATCCATCTACAAGTCCAACCAGATAAGAAAATAAGCAAACCGTATTGATTAGAATAACTTAAGTTTAGGTTTCTTTCTTTTCTTTCTTTCTTTGTTTATACTTTATTTTAAATTACTTGAAAGCATGAATTATTGGCATTATGTAAACTTGGGTTTATTATTATTAAAATTACTATTTAAATAATCAGTTTCAAGTTTAGTAAAAATTGCTCTAATTTAGCTCATTATCTCTTAGAACCTTAAAAACCCACATATGAACCAATTATGAGTGTATACAATAAAAATCTGGCTCAAAATACTTTAAAGTATAGGAATATTTATATAATATTATATATATTTTTAGACCAAATCATTCGGTTTTAGAGAATTACCTTGACCACTTTACCAATGAATTCCATCATGGAATTAAGTAGCAAAAAAAATGAATTAAATTAAACATAAAATTGAAAAGTTTTCAATCTTTGGACTGAAATAGCAAAAGTATCAAACCACAGGGACGATAATGACCATTAACTAAAACTAAACAGGAGAAAAACAAAAATACCCCTTAAACTAACGACATAGATGGATGCTGTTAGACGAGAGAACGTAATTGGCTAATGTTTAAAACTATAAGGACTAAATTGACAAAATTTCAAACTTTGGACTGAAGTGGCGAAATCAGCAAACCACAGGGACGAAAATGGCCATTAACTCTTTATTTTATTAAATTTAAATGATTTAATAAAATCAGTCACGTTGTTGTGATACAGTTGTCTGAATTTAATCACTATCAATTAGGTGTGCTAAGTTACCGACATTAAATTAATGTTAGGTTCGTTATGGTAAGAGCACTAAACTAAAAAAACAAATTAGCAGTTGCTGAGAATAGTTTGACACACGTACAACTTATAGGTTTGTTATGGTACCGTAATTAAGTCAAAAAATAAATTAGTGTGTCCATTACATATATTCTATGGTGTCAGTCAGGTTTATTACGTAGAAAGTTAACATAACAAAAAGTTTCGATTCGGTTCATTACGTAAACAACTATACTAACAAAAAAAAAACATAAAAGATATTTGTACAAATTGATGATGCGTCTTATTCAGACTACTCCCGGCAAACTAATGATGGTTTGCCTCACTATTTAAAAAATATATATTAAAAATCATTGAAAAGATGGCAAACTAGTTTGCTAGAGAAAACTATTTTGCAACTCATATTGGTGTCATATGTCATTATATGAGTGGGTATCTTTTTAATTTTTTTTTATTCTTTCACAATAATAAGTTTATGTCTAATCTTGAGTTTTGCAAATAATTTTTAATAATTAAGTTTTATAAAAATCTAAAAACACAACCTTGTTCAACTTTTTTTCGTGAACGTACATGTATAAATTTTATTAAAAAATGAGTTAGTTCAAAAAATAAATTTTAATATAAAATTAATATTACTTATTTTAATATGTTTGATGAGTATAGTTTTTTTTTATATTTTTAAAATAATATTTTGTTTATTTTTTAAATAAAAGTATTACTCCTTCCATCCCGGTCAAAGCGTCTTAATTTGAAAAACACAAAGTTTAAGGTAGATTAAATTATTATTTTCTTTGCTTACCAAATGACTATATCACCCTTTACATACTCAAAATATCAATTATGTAAAAAAAATAAACTAATTTTTGCTGACCCTACGTAAGTTCTATACTGACAACTTTGATTCCAAAGAGTCACTATTGAATTTTTTGGAGCAACTTTATTCACCGTCAAATAATTATTGTTACAGTAGATTTTATCCATTCAATTTTTGGTGTCAAAACCACTGCATATTTACCGCCAAATACTTCTATGTCTACTCATAAAATTATCATTCATTTCAATTGTATATTATGACGCCAAGTTGATACTCTATACTTACCGCCTTTTCTTTGTAATGTTAAAGCATCCATTTAAATTGTGGTCAAATCCATAGGCTTAATGTTAGAGTACTCATTCAATCCTTCTTCAATAAGCTAGGTTTTGTGTATTCAATTTATGTATATTGAATGGATAGCCTTACCAACTCAAACACTAAGCCAAACTTGACGAATTCCCAACGTCGAACCATATATGAAGCCTTGTTGCAACAAAGTATCGACGGAAACTAAAATATGGATCTATAAGCGATGTGGCATCGCATTTCTCCGTATCTACCCGCACCGTAAGTCGTATTTGGCATCGAGCTAGATTTCAAGTCAGCCATGGATGTGTGGTCAATGTGTCTTCAAGGAAACCATATGTAGTTTGACAAAAAAGGATACAAATCAATTTCGATCAAGTTTCACAAATCCCACTACGTCGTCGAACCAACATCCGATCAATTGCAAAAGCGATCAATGTTCCAAAATCAACGGTGCATAGAAGAATAAAAGAAGGTGAATTTCAACCACACACAAATCCTATTAAGCCAACTTTGACAAAAGAGAATAGAAAAGCAAGGTTAGAATTTTGTTTATCAATGATTGCTCCATCTTCGTATACTCCTTCATTTTATGATATGTTTAACGTCGTTCACATTGATGAAAAATGGTTTTACATGTCAAAACGTTACTACCTTGTACCTAGCGAGGATGAGCCGTTAAGAATGTGTAAATCAAAAAAATTTATCATAGAGGTCATGTTTCTAGCTGCTGTTGCATGACCAAGATTTGACACGTCAGGTAATGAATGTTTTTCGGGAAAGATAGGTATATTTCCTTTCACAAAGCTTGAACCCGCAAAACGTTCAAGTAAGAATCGTGTTGCGGGAACTTTAGAGACTAAGCCTATCTTATCGGTGACTAAAGAAGTAACAAGGTCATGGTTAATTGATAAAGTACTACCGGCTATAAGGGATAAATGGCCACAAGGTCATACGGGTCCAATTTTTATTCAACAAGACAATAATGCGAAGCCACATATTAATATTAACGATGAACAATTTATTCAAGAAGCAACTCGAGATGGGTTTGATATTCGACTTCGTTTTCAACCTCCAAATAGCCCAGATCTAAATGTGTTAGATCTCGGGTTTTTTCGCGCTATTCAATCACTTCAAGAACAAGAGGTTTTGGGATCAATAGATGAATTGGTTCATGCAGTCCAAACCTCTTTTGAAAAAACGTCATCCCATGAGCTTAACAATGTCTTTTTTAACTCTACCAACATACATAAAAGAAATCATGAAGGTGCATGGTAGCAACCATTATCAAACACCACATGTTGGTAAAGGTAAATTGGAACGTCAAGGAAAGTTACCGTTCCAAATCGAGTGTGATAGTTAATTTAATTGATGAGGTAGTCTCACATTTAGCTCACTAGAGAAACGAAAAAGAAAAAGAAGAAGAAAAGGAAATGATGGAAAGTCTTTTGTCTTGTATGGAACATGCATGTAAAGAAAAATTGAAGATGGAAAATCTTTTGTCTTGTTGTCAAGTTAGTGTATGAATTCATTGTCACACCCCAACCTAAGGCGAAAATGCCGGGCGTGATCTAATTGTTCACAGCTCGAAGATACTATCATAATATAAATATGAAAATATCTATTTAACTATTTTATTTCAAATGTGCACACAATATTCAAATACAACAGAACAATTCAAATAAATATATACAACAATTTAAATTCGTGTTTGTCTTCAATAAAACCCTAAGCTCTTTCTAAGTGTCCAAACTTCAACTCAAGCAACCTGCATATGCGTAGAAAACATAGTTTGTCAACAACACATGTTGAGTGAGTTTACCACCAGTCTTGCAATAAAATAATGTTAATATAATAAATAAGAGAAATAAACAAAACGTAATAAATGCGGCAAATGCATCAAACCATGAGCAAATAGATTGTCAATTAAACCATTGCCAAGCGAATCAGGCGTCGGTAAATCAACCATAAGCAAATAATAATAATAATAAGACCGTTGCCAAGCGAATCGGACGGTGGTCAATGAGAACCCTCCACAAGGGGATATGCCAAACAAATGCACATAAATAATTAAGCACATAACAAGTATATTTGATTAATCACACACAATTACACGTTTGCTATTTTTGATATATATTATATATAGTATGATATACGCATATGTCCCCAAAAAGTTGTGAAAATTGAATAAAATAGGGGAATGATAAAGCTCACCTTAGATTAAAGGCAAGTGATTAATAATTAAGATAAACGAACTAAAGATTAAGCGAGTCGTCCACTATGCGTCGAAGGAGATTAATAATCAGAACCTGAAACTTCTAGATATGATAATATAAGTAAAAACGAACTCTTTGCCGCTGGAATCAACCCAAACGGACGTTTATAACTCAAGTTATGTTATATTTAAGATTTAAGCGAGCTGGTACTTACCAGAATCCGAACAGCGAGTCGGAAGTCGGGTTTTGGTCAGTAGCCTTAAAATTTCATTATGAGAATAAAAGTCTTCTGGACCGAACGTTGAATCCGACCAGAAGTATGAGAAAATGTTAAGTCAAACTTGTTGACTAATTTGCCCTTTAACGAGTTTTAAGCGAATTGACCAGTCAACACCCTTCAATCTCATAAATCGATTGAAGGTTATTGACTAGGGAATATATATGAACGATTCCTATGTTTACAACTTACCCGGAAAGTGAAAGGATCAAGATAAACGAAGAGTCAAAGATCCTAAAGCAAGCAAAGTCAACCGTCTTAACTTGTATCTTCAACAATAACACGAAAACCGAGGAACATGGTGAAGGTTGGAGGTAGGTGACGGCTGGGAATGCTAAATTAAGGTTTAGAGAAGTTTTGTGGCAGAGATTATAAGTGTTGTTTATATAGGAAACATTAAAACGAACTATATTTAGTAAATTCACTTGTTTAGGAAACCGAATATGCATTTAATGACTAAATCAATGAAATAAGTTGTAGATTTTATTCATGATCAGTATTTTAGAGTATGGACTTGCATATTTAGTTAATATCTTTTTCTTGGACCTTAATTCACTCGATTATGTCCTAAAATAAGCGATTTCGGGCCAAAAATGAACTAGGAAACGATCTAACACAAAACGAACATGTGCAGACATCTGATGGTGGCGCGCAGGGGCCAAGATCCCTCCGGCCCGGCGGCGCTCCGAGATACGAAAGGGGGGAAATTTTATTTTTGTCACATTTAGTCCTTGTAGTTTAGGTATTGATCAATAATAGAACTTTTTAGGTTATATTCAAGGATTTAAACATTGATTAAGGTATAAGGGGTATAATGTGAATATTTTAAACTTAAATACTTATAAATATTTGGTCTTCAATAATAATAAAGATCTAAAAATGTTTCGTTCTGGTTAAACCTAAACGACTGCGGGTTTGGAAAAATTCGAAATGTTACAATCTCCCCTACTTTAGGGAATTTCGTCCCGAAATTAAGGAAACTAAAACATAATTGTTTTGAAAATACTTTAAACATTTAAGGAAAATATCATAACATAGAACTTCTAAAACCAAAGCAACGCTTCAAATGACAATCCGATAAGGGCACCTATATATAGGATGTACCAGCGGCGTATCCATCATGTCCTTATCATCTCAACATTTGTACCCTTACCCAAGCTACCTTAGGTTCTAAATCATGACACACAATTGTACGTATTATGATTTCCATGCGAGGACTTAAATAATTATGTTTCGGACCATAATTACTCTTATCGTCGGATGGTCCGCATAACTCGTTACATCATGTGGGTTATAACACATTTAAAATCATCATTTTTGAAAGAAACAAACGTTTTGATAACTTTAAATATAAATTCAAGAGATACTTATTAAATGTTCGGATTTGATTAATAAAACCAGGTGATTTGTATTATATCTTTTGATTAGGAAAGTTAAAAATTTTGGAGATTGAAATAGATTTCTTGAAGCAGACATTTGAAATGAATTATGATGATCGAGAATAAGCTAAGGGTAGAATATGAAGTTAACCGTGACAGATAAAGGAACTTAATTCATGAGATGATATGCGTAAAAGTTCAATTCATAACACTTCTTATGATCGAGAGTATAAATTTAAATGATGATTTTGGTGAGTCGAGTTTAGTTAGTTGAGAACATATGAGATTTAAAGAGAAGTTAATATAAAGTTATAGCTTTTCAAGTTTGTGATTTTTAAATGAGATTAATTCGATTAAGATATTCTAAAATATTATAATAGTTAATAATTAATAATTTAAATGTTAATGATAATGCGAAAATATACGTACTTGAATTAAATTGTTAATAGATTAAATTGGGAAGTGGATATTCCCGAATCACCGAGATAGTCCTATTCCAATTAATTTTTTTAAAATTATATAAAAAATATAAAGTGGGAAATTGAAGATATTAAATTAGATTAAATTGAGAATTCGTGGATTTTTTTCCTTTTTCACAAAATCGTTATAAATATTAGAAAATATGTATATTGAATTATTGATAATGGAAATTCAAGTAGATAACAAATTTTAAATTAATTGCGATACCAAAAATAAGATGTGAAGCATATAATAAAATAAGATAAATGCGAGGCTAGAAATGCATGAACTACCATGACTATTCTAACACTACGAATTTATCATTTAAAGTGTTCAAAATTTTCAAGGTGTATTAAAATCAAAGTGGGGAGTTGAAATATTTATGAACCACTTTCAGTTTCAACTAAATAACGATCTTAATAAAGCAAGTGATGGGTTTTAATGGAGATTAAACCAAAAAGGTTAATTTTTAATGGTAAAAAAAAATAATTATTGGAAGTTTTAATTTAATAATGAAAATTAAATTTAGAGTATGAAAAATTTAGTTTAATAATAATAAAATTTACATTAATTGAATTTTAATAATAAAGATTTCTAAAATGGAAAGTAAGGTGTGAAAACTAACACGAGGTTGAGGAAAGACAAGTAGTAATAAAATATTTTATAGTTAAAATTCAGGGTACGGATTTAAGTGCACTTGGTAGTTTATAGTTTGAGAAAATAAATGAGAGTAGATAATTTAATTAACATTATAACAGATATAAGTTATTATAAGTTTTATTGTTTGAGGTATTTTAGTTTTGTCGAGGTTGGCGGTTGGTCGATTAATAGCATACAGCAGCAACTCTTTGGTGATTCTAGTAATCGTATGGTGATCGTGAGAAGCAGATGAATGACATTGATTATGATGATGGATTCGTAGGGAAAACATTCTATGATGGCCAAAGTTGAAACTTTACGAGATGATGGGTAAGTTGTGTGGATAACTTGATGTGAGATAATGGAGAAGTGTACCTAAATATAATTGTGCAAGTGATGACTCGAAGACGAGTCGGAATTTAAAATAAAGTGAATAATTTTCTTGAGATATTTAATTTAGTAACTAATGTTTTGTAAAAATTTTAAAAGTAAAATGTTATTGGGTGATGGTCGGTTTAATTTCATGTATTTATATATGTTAGTTTATAGTTTTTATTTGGTTTATTATTTGGATTAGGATACTTCAAGTATGCTTTTTATATTTCAGGTTATTGAGCGTTAAAGATACTAATTGGAAATATTTACGAGCATGCTTTGGAGTCTTGGAAAGATCAAGCTCGATGCGTGCATGATTTAGGAATAATAATAATAATAATAATAATAATAATATAAGCAAAGTCCACCAAGTATGAAGAATAATAAATGGCAGCTATGGTTTGGAATCAAAAAGTCACGTGGGTTTTTAAAATGAAAGTTTTACTATGGCATTTTAACACTTGGGCCGTTTAAACTCAAGAAGGGAATGAAAGTCAGTCGGGCCACACTGTGAAAGAGAATAATAATCAGGCCACTATAATTGAGAAGGGGAGTTATGGACATAAAAAGAAAAACGGCAGAAGCATTAGAGATTGTTGGGAAGTTTTAAACTCCAACAAATTGGGGGTTACGGACACAAAGAAAAGGAATAAAATTAAATTCTTTGAAAAGGAGCTACGAGATCAGGGAGGAGAACAACAAATATTAAAGGTTTTCAACACCATTGGAGATCATCATTCTTGAAGATTATTAAAGAAAATTGAAGATGGTCTCCACAACCATGAGCAACTAATCCACTCGTAATCATTTTCGGGTATAGGGTGTTGTAAGTTTTAGGGTTTTTCACATTCATAATTTGAGACAATATTTTATGCAATTATTTGGTTTGAAAGACATGAATTAAGCAATCTTTTATTATTATGAACTTGAGTTGTTAAGATTTCCTTGCGTCATTGACTTCGTAAGATGATAATTGCTATGATTCTTTATTTGTGTTCAAGGTTGTGAATGTTCTTAATCTATATTGCATATATTTGTCCATAATTCATATTGTGAAGGTTTTTCTTGCCCCATTTACTTGTGATAGACGAATATTGATGCCCTTCGTTATGAATTATTTGCTACCTAAATAACCATTGTGATTACTTGAGCTCATTTTTATAGTGTGTGTAACTCGATTGCTTATAAAACTTGAAACCCGGGTTTGATTCTTTTCACAATCATTGTTTAAAACTCAATTATATTTCTTAAAAATTGTTACTTAAATTCACATCCAAATCATATTTGGTCTATACGACTATTTAAAAAGCTTCATAATTATTAATCGATTAATTTAGATCACCGACCACAAACTCTTCGTGGTTTGACACCCTTATTACCCTAACTAGTTTAAGGTGATTAGGAACACATTCTTCTTTATCTTTGACCGGTCTGACGACAACCGATCATTGGGTTGGGCTTTCCATGGGCTTCCCATGGTAGCTCGAGATCCCAAATAAAATAACAAAACATATTCAATGAGTTGGCCTCCCATAAGCTTTCCATGGCAATTTGAATGATCCAACTAAAATAACGAGTAACAAACAATTGAGTTGGTTAGCCTATGAGCGTGCACATGGCATTTA
This sequence comes from Bidens hawaiensis, assembly GCF_021521415.1. Lineage (NCBI taxonomy): Eukaryota > Viridiplantae > Streptophyta > Magnoliopsida > Asterales > Asteraceae > Bidens > Bidens hawaiensis. The sequence continues at coordinate 14,091 of NW_027504362.1, forward strand.
ACTGACCCAACTAATTAACGAATTATCAAATCAATGGAGTTGGTAGGACCATGAGCGTTACATGGCATTTAATCGACCCAACTAAATATCGAATAAACGAATCAAATATAAGTTGTTGGAGTATCTCGGGAACCACCCCGGACGATATGTTCCAACCAAAAATCAAATTGAAAACGAGTTGAGAAATGGATAGTTGGAGTGCCCATGGATTTACATGGATTTTCACCCAACTAGGCATTTTAAAATAATTAAAAATACAATTTTGGATGGGTAACCGTTTAGCCGGTTATGTTTACCTCGCAACCATTTAGCAGGTTACGTGTACCACTTAAAGTTACGGTTGTACGACATTTGTCATATCCCCATGCTTCAAGGTGAAGGAGCAAAACAAAACACGGGAATTCTTAAGGAATTTCCACAATAAAAGGCAATCTACCAAAAATAAGATGATTTAAAAATATTTTGAAAGTGAGGCATAACCTCGGAATTCGTGTATGCGTGCAATAAATAAATAAGATACAATACAATAAAATAATTAATCTAATTAAGCTGTAAACAATTGAATAGCACATAAGGAAGTTTAGATAAGCACGTATAGGGTCCTAACATATGACTAGGACAATTTCTAACGACCTATCTTATAACCTTCGGCTCTGATACCAATCTGTCACACCCCAACCTAAGGCGGAAATGCCGGGGCGTGATTCAATTGCTCACAGCTCGAAGATACTATCATAATATAAATGTGACAATATCTATTTAATTATTTTATTTCAAATGTGCACACAATATTCAAATACAACATAACAATTCAAATAAATATATACAACAATTTAAATTCGTGTTTGTCTTCAATAAAACCCTAAGCTCTTTCTAAGTGTCTAAACTTCAACTCAAGCAACCTGTATATGCGTAGAAAACAGAGTTTGTCAACAACACATGTTGAGTGAGTTTACCACCAGTTTTGCAATAAAATAATGTTAATATAATAAATAAGAGAAATAAACAAAACGTAATAAATGCGGCAAATGCGTCAAACCATGAGCAAATAGGTTGTCAATTAAACCATTGCCAAGTGAATCAGGCGTCGGTAAATCAACCATGAGCAAATAATAATAATAAGACCGCTGAGCGAATCGGGCGGTGGTCAATGAGAACCCTCCACAAGGGGATATGCCAAACGAATGCACATAAACAATTAAGCACATAACAAGTATATTTGATTAATCACACACAATTACACGTTTGCTATTTTTGATATATATTATATATAGTATGATATACGCATATGTCCCCAAAAATTTGTAAAAATTGAGTAAATTAGGGAATGATAAAGCTCACCTTAGATTAAAGGCAAGTGATTAATAATTAAGATAAACGAACTAAAGATTAAGCGAGTCGTCCACTATGCGTCGAATGAGATTAATAATCAGAACCTGAAACTTCGAGATATGATAATATAAGTAAAAACGAACTCTTTTCCGCTGGAATCAACCCAAACGTACGTTTATAACTCAAGTTATGTTATATTTAAGATTTAAGCGAGCTGGTACTAACCAGAATCCGAACAGCGAGTCGGAAGCCGGGTTTTGGTCAGTAGCCTTAAAATTTCGTTACGAGGATAAAAGTCTTCTGGACCGAACGTTGAATCCGACCAGAAGTATGAGAAAATGTTAAGTCAAACTTGTTGACTAATTTGCCCTTTAACGAGTTTTAAGTGAATTGACCAGTCAACGCCCTTCAATCTCAGAAATCGATTTAAGGTTATTGACTAGGGAATACATATGAACGATTCCTATGTTTACAATTTACCCAGAAAGTGAAAAGATCAAGAGAAACGAAGAGTCAAAAATCCTAAAGCAAGCAAAGTCAACCGTCTTAACTTGTATCTTCAACAATAACACGAAAAACAAGGAACATGGTGAAGGTTGGAGGTAGGTGACGGTTGGGAATGCTAAATAAAGGATTAGGGAAGTTTTGTGGTAGAGATTATAAGTGTTGTTTATATAGGAAACACTAAAACGAACTATATTTAGTAAATTCACTCGTTTAGGAAACCGAATATGCATTTAATGACTAAATCAATGAAATAAGTTGTAGATTTCGTTCATGATCAGTATTTTAGAGTATGGATTTGTATATTTAGTTAATATCTTTTTCTTGGACCTTAATTCACTTGATTATGTCCTAAAATAAGCGATTTCGGGCAAAAAACGAACTAGGAAACTATCTAACACAAAACAAACATGTGCAGACATCTGATGGCGGCGCGCGGTGGCCAAGAGCCCTCCGGTCGCATGGCGCTCCGGGATACAAAAGGGGGGAAAATTGATTTTTGTCACATTTAGTCATTATAGTTTTGGTATTGATCAATAATTGAATGTTTTAGGTTATAATCAAGGATTTAAACATTGATTAAGGTATGAGGGGTATAATTTGAATATTATAAACTTAAATACTCATAAATATTTGGTTTTCAATAATAACAAATATCTAAAAATATTTCGTTCTGGTTAAACGTAAACAAATACAGGTTTGGAAAAATCCGAAATGATACATTCATCAGATAACAAGATAACAAAATGTATGTTTTCGTTCAAATGTGAAATATGGATTTTTTTTGTCTTGTTCTTTTCTAGTATGCAGCCTACCTATATTTTTTTTATTTATTCAAGTTGTCTATGTCATAGGGTAAGGGTAAACTTGGAATTTCGCTAGTAAATTTTAAAAGTGGACGCTTGAAGTGGGACAAATAAAAAAGAAAATATGGACACTTTTGGGACGAATGGAGTACTTTTTATATTTCTAGCCACTTAAAAAAATTATAAATTTTATTTATTTAATAAAAAAATATTAAAGGTTGGGTTGCTAATGAGTGTGAAAAATTTGGGTTTGATTGTGGCACATGCATGTAAAGAAAAATTGATGATGGAAAATCTTGTGTTAGTTGTCAAGTTAGTGTATGAACATCAGATAACATGATAACAAAATGCATGTTTTCGTTCAAATATGAAATATGGATTTTTTTTCGTCTTGTTCTCTTCTAGTATGTAGCCCACCTATATTTTTTTTATTTATTCTAGTTGTCTATGTCATAGGGTAAGGGTAAGCTTGGAATTTCGCTAGTAAAATTTAAAAGTGGACACTTGAAGTGGGACAAATAAAAAAGGAAATCTGGACACTTTCGAACGAATGGAGTCCTTTTTATATTTCTAGCCACTTAAAAAATTATAAATTTTATTTATTGAAGAAAAAATAATAAAGGTTGGGTTGGTAATAAGTGTGAAAAGTTTGGGTTTGATTGGATTGGTTGGGTGAAAGAAAAAGAAATTAATTTTATAATAAAGATTGGTTTTGGTTTGTTTGTGAATGAGAATGGTCTCATAACTTGGCCTATGGCACGAGTGTTCGCGGCACCAGCCATGCATTTTAAACTATACATATATAATGTAGATAAATTCATAACAAACAAGTTATGTTTTTATTACATAATTTTGTTTTTTAGAAAAACCTACATAGATGTTGCCTTGTGCTATGATGGTAAGGTACCGTTTGATATGCAAGAATGACACTAAGAATGAAATGATTCATTACGTGGGAATGAAAATAGTAGTGTTTGGTTGCTCAAGGGAATGGAATCATCCATTACACATGGAATCCAATTCCATTAAAACAATTTCTTCCCACCCCTTTTTTTTTTCATTCCATTCCTTCTTCACCTTATTTTCTCAACAACATCACCACCTAACAACCACCACCATCACCACTACCATCGGCACCACCACCAACTCCGCTGACACCATCACCGCCGCCACCACCATCGCCACTAATTTCGTCGTCGGAGCTACCACCGTCGTCATTGTAGAGTTTTTTTTGGTTAAAAAGTACTTTGAGATAGGAGTGTTTTTATTATTTCTATTTCATTTATACAATTTTTTTGGATTCCAAACAATAAAATTAATAATTGATTTCATTCCTATAGGTTAACCAAACAAGACAAAGGAATGGTAATGATCAATTTTATTCCGTTGTCCATTCCATTCATTCTCCCATTTCATTCCGGCTTCATTCCATTACCTCTAACAAAACATACCCTAACAGTTATTTATTTCATTATTTCAAGGGGCGGAGATAGCGAACCTATTGATTTTTTAAAATTTTCTATAGTATAGAAAATTGATTGACATGAATGTTTTTGAAGTATTAAACCCACATGAAAATTCAAAAGGTAGCGTTGGTTGGTGAGCCTTTTCTACTTACCCAAAGGTGAGCCAAGTTCCACTCTTGCAATACATTGGCTTTTTCTATGTATGTACAATATTATGCTTTAGTTTTAAGTGAGATGTGAACACTATCTGCGGTTTCTTGCCACTGGACTCATTTATTTATTTTGAATTTAGTTTTAGCAAGATCCTCCAGAAATAGATATGAACTTTTATATGCAAACCTAAGCAAAAGAGAAGATCAAGTATTCATCGAGGTTTGGACGATGGATGTGGAAAGACTAAGATAATGATTAATGAAGTCATACCTTTCATGGTATCGATGGGATCTAGACAATCATCGTCATTAAGTAGGGCCAATGATGGATCCAGAAATTTTTGCTACAAGGGACACAAAGTAGATTGGGTGAAAAATGAGTCGGATCAAAGAGAACATTATTGCTCAACCTATCTAGAGGGCCAGAGCGGAATAAACTTTCAAGACACATGAGAAGATAAATTGGTCTTTTTGCACACCACCCTTGAGGTTTTAAAATGCATATCGTGTTATATATATACAATTAAAACATATTTAATTCAAACAAAACCATATTCATCTTCTTATTCCTCCATCAATCCATCTTCTTCTCAAAGTTTGGACACACAACCAGCTCACCAATCAAGATAATATATCATTAACTACTATTTACTCTTGCTATTTGATTTGTTCCGTAACTCGTGATAATCGACGACAATGGCTTAACTAGAAAATTAGAGCGAGAGGGCATCAATTACCTTCTTTATCAATCAATGTATCAATAGATAATTGTAATTTTTGAGTCCTCGTATCTTGAAATCATTGTAAATTATGTCACTATATATTCATGCGAATACATCTTGGTTGGAGTTATTTTGTAATAAATATATTTAACGAAATATTTTTATGTAAGCATAAAATAAATAGTTTTTTTAATTATTTATTATTTTAAAATATTAAAAAGAAAAATCAACTTAAATAATAAGTAATAACCAATATAAATATATTATTATGAAATTCTTAAGGTTAAACTAATAATAATAAAATAAATAAAAACTCAACAGAGAAATGTTAATTAATTTGAAAAGGAACAAAAAAAAATAAAAAACACAAATTAAAAAAATAAAATATACAAAGTGCAATAATAAATGTCTCATAATTCGTAAATATCAATCAAACTAATAATATCTACCTATTCTAATAAAGTAAAATAAATGTAGACACTTGTCATGTTTTGGTTAATTCTTACAATTTTTTCCCCTCCAAAACTAATATACCCTAATATATGTGATAAATCAAAAATTATTCACTTTCCTTTTATAATATATTATATAATATCTATATATTTTTGTAAATACAAATATTAACATACTATTTTACTATATATTTTAAAATACTTGGTGAATTCCAAAAATCAACAACAAATCATGTTTCTCAAATGAAAATTTTGTTTAAGGTTTTTTGTGGAAGTTAAATTTGATTTTATGGGTCAAAAGTTGGTAAATAAATTGTTTGGTACAAGTTAACTACATTTAGGTCAAAATTTGTTATGGGTCAAAAATGAAAATTTTGAGTATTTTTAAAAGTTTGAGAATGCAAAATAGATTTATTGTCAAATTTGTTATGGGTTCAAAGTGTTGGCTTTAAAATGTCAAAAGTATGAAAGTTAGAATTTTAAACATGATTCGGGTTTCAAACTTATTTTTAAGGACATTTTTTGAAATAATCAAAAGGTTCGGGATTTGGCAAATTGACTATTTTTCCCTCAACTATTAAAATTTAAGAAAAGATTGCTACAATTTAATGTCATACTTTCCTTTGATGGGTGGTAAATTGATAAATATATCAATAAAGGTAACGCCTCTTTTGTATTTAGGCTGAGTGGTTAGAACTACTATCATATGAGAAGTCTTATTTTCGAAATTGGTTCATAATCAAAATTCTTTCAATTATACATATATGACACTGAGACTGAATTTTTTTAATAAAGAAGCATTCTTAGGTACGATTTTGCACGAGCATTTTTTTATTAAGTCATTTAAAAAATCATTTTGTGATATAAATAAAATCAATTTATGTACACATTGTATAGATACAAGCATAGATGTAATACATTTTTTTCATTTACGCTATGTAATTATTTGTGTTACCTATAATTTTATAATTTGAATTATCTCGTGTGTGACACGGGTTCTAAAACTAGTTAAATATATAATATAGCACTACTATAGTCCCGCCACCATCTTTCTTCAATTATGAAACTATATAGTTGTCGAAAAAAATTCCGGCGAATCTATTTTTCATTTATTTCAACACTTTAAATACCCCTCTATCTGTCGACGTCCGATGGTGGGCACTCCGTCGACGTCTGACGGTGGGCACTGATTGACTGTTGGCACATCATATACTAACGCGTACCTACAAAACTTGGACTTCTGACCGAAGGACGGTGGGCACCGGCCCACCCTCCTAAAGCCTTACATCAGCCCCTGAGTGGGGTTGTTTAATTTTTTGATAAATTGCACAGTTT
>NW_027504363.1:0-18110 GCF_021521415.1 Bidens hawaiensis
CATTTGGGGTATTTATAGCCGAAGGTAGGTTTCCAAGGAGGTATGGCCGGCTGCTACAGTGTTCCTGTTCATCAACAGTAGCCTACGCACGTGCCCTGCTGGTAGTTGGTGGGTAGGCAGCGGCTGATAGTGACCAGGCCTGCTGTGTACTATTCCCTTTCCACCAACTGCCGGCTATGCACGTGGTATGACAGTAGTTGGTGAGTAGGCAGCGGCTAATAGTGATACAGTATAGGAGCATGCTGCTCGCCATACTGTATCAGTGAGCTGTCGTATCTCTGATCAGATCTTTCGCCCATACCTCGTCAGGTACAGTAAAAGATCCTTTAGTATACGGACTGGCTTATTTGGGCGGGAGTATTCCCCCTCCCGCCTCTGTGCGGGATTGCTCCCGGCTTGGCTCATTCCTTCAGGTGACACTGAATGATCGAGAGCTAAGTGCCTTGTGCGTGTAGCCATGCTGCGCGGGTGGCCTTCCCTAATGGCTTGTATCCGAGGCTGCGGGGACAGGCGGAGTCCTTCACCATTGGGAGGCATTTCCTGCGGGACCAGCTTGCGTACTGCGCGTAAAGACGTCACGTCTCTGAGCATGGTTGGTCCTGCGGATCCAGTTGGTCTCTGCGCAGACGTCCCTGTTTAAGGTGAGTCTTGCGGGTCCAACTGGGCTCTGCTGGGACCTACCTCTTCACACCAGCAGTGAATAGAATGCTTAATTTGATTATCCATTAGTCTGAGCCACTATGAATGATCTATTACTTGCAGCCTCTAATCGATCATTAGGGGATTCATGACCCTGCAATAAAGCTCGATTTGGTTGTTGGAACGCCGTTGACTTATCATATACTATGATCCATTTAGTAGTGTACTCTTTGGCTTTAAATGCCAAGTCTGTGTATATATTTTATTTTTTTTACGTTTATTAACACAAATTCTTTTGTTACATGCAATATCTTTAGCATATGGCTACACAATAACCTCCTCAAAACCCTCAAAATTCTGTTGTTACATGCAGTATCTTTCCCAAATCTGGTTGTAGTAGTGAAATCTCAAAAAGCTTGAATAGTTTTGACATTCTTATGGTTATCGAATTTTCTTCTTGAAATAATGTACTTAGCTACTTGCATCATTTCAAACTAAATTGTTAAGTGCGCCAGATGTTTGGATGAGGTTACCTCAAAATTTTGATTATGTCGCCAACCCTGGAGCTGCAAGAAGTTTTGAGCCTTAATGTGCAAAAGATTATGTAGGATTTTATGTACAAAGTACCGACTGTTATCTACTGTTGATTCTGGGGTATTTTAGATGTGGCAACTCCGACTCACTGATTTATGTCTCACGTTAACATATGGCTACACAATAACCTCTTCAAAACCCAGCGCGGGTCTAAGAACTAGTATATATTAAAACACAAGTTTCTTAACAAATTCTATGCTTTAGAGGTAGTGCTTTGTGTTTTATTTGTTGTTCCAGCTGCTTTAATATCTGTATCATATGCTTAGAACATGGTACATTTTGCCACGTGTTCATTTTCTTTACACGCGTTGAGGTCCTGGAATTCATCTTTCTTTGTCATAGTTGATATTGTTTACTCTTTAATTAGTTAATCTTTACACCCACTAATCCACCATCTATCTTCTTTCTCTTTCTTCATCTTCGGTACCACCAGAACGACATCTTCAACCATGCTTTCTCTCTCTATTGTTTGAGAGACCAGTGGTGTATCGTCGTGGCTGGAACTATCACGGTAGTGTTGTGACTCCGATTTCGCCTGTTAATGACCCTGATTCGTCTGTGCCGGGTTCCGAAAGTATGACTCCGTTTTCGTCTATTGCGGCTCCGATTATTCTGTTGCCGGGTTTGATTTTGGAACCCTAGGCGACGGTAGTCGAGGAGACTGGTGACTTTTGGTTATTTATGGTTGGGATGGAGGTGGTTGTGCTCCGCTTACGACTGTTGCCATGTTGGAACCCTGGGCGGCGGTGGCGTTGGCGCTGGCGCATGTAAGATGACGATGATATGTGTCTGAGCCTGTGAGATGTGTTCGCTACATTGATACAACGTTTGTTGAAATGCCTCATCTTCAAGGTATGAGTGATTGTTGTGATGCTCTGTTTGTGTTATTTAAGTATGGAACAGTGGTGTAATTAGAGTTTGTTAAATTGGATGTTTGATGCACACAAGGAATTTCTTATCTTTGTTAACGTTTCAAAACTCGAAAGCATAAAACGTTGCCAAAAATTTACTATGGAATGAGAAATAATTGAACACGCGACGTTGAGCCGTACTTTGTTCACAATGGCAATGAGGAATTGTGTATCTGAGCCTATAGGCTGGTGCCTCATGTTGTTTTTAGGTTATGATGACGCTTTGCTATTTGGCATGGCAACCTATGTTGCAGCCATAGCGAAGATCTGAGCCTCAATTAATTTATTTTACATTTTGATATTTTGTATAGTTTGGTTGTATATTTTTTCATTGTATTTTTGTTTTGAGTAATGTAGATATTTTTAGATGTTTGGTGGTGATGAGTCGATGATGATGACAATTAGCTCATCTAAGACCGATTTACATATTATCTATATATATAATAAATGAAAACAGGTTCTTACACGTGTCACCCCATATTCATTTGGAACACGTGTCATCATCATGTTCTATTTAATATTGTGTTTAATTCTTAGATGGTCCACGTCTCATTTTTTTTACCAATCTTTCTCTGGAAGCCTCCTCTTTACCAAACTTCCCTTCACATTTTTTTAGGCAAATTCAAATTTTAAATCATCTGTTCATTTACACACACAAATCTTTATCTTTCTATTAACCACTCAATATTCCTCTGTAAGCTTTCTCTCTCGTTATCTCAAATTCAAACTCAAACTCAAACCTAATAACATTTCTCCTTCTTCTCTCTCATAGATGAATGCATAAAACCTTCACGAAAATCATTTCGATTTGATTGTCATGTTCAAACAATTCCACAAGGTATGTTATTTGATTTCTAACATTATAACCACTGAATCTGAAACAAAACCCTAAATTTGAATGACATAATCTTCTATAAGATCTAGACGAAATTAGACATCTGTTTGCGAAATCAGTCATAATCTAATATTAGGATCTATGCTTTGTAATTATTAACCATTATTCTTGCAGGATGTTTCAGATTTCAACTATTGGAAACCTTCATATATGTCAGAAGATGAAAAAGGTTTGCAGGTAATTTAGGGTTTTGTTTACACAGATCTGAATTTGAGTATGAGTTATGGAATAGGATTTTGTTTCCTGTGTTTATACCAATGTGTTCTTCTGCTTTTCATTTGAGTGTTAATTAATTGATCGATAGTGGCGTGTATGGTCTGTTGCAGCTCTCAACTAATGAAGCAAGGCGGAAAGGACATCTTTTGTCAGATCAAACTTTACTGCCTTCGATTGGTATATAATACACTTTTTTTCTTCCTTTTTGTTAGTAATTTACTAATTAAATTATGTTCTTCGCTTTTTTTTGGTTGATTGGTATATATATTGATTTTTTAGTATATTAATCATCTTAACGGAACTAATAATCAAATCATGTAATGTTTGTCAAAATAATGTGACACCATTATTGGGATGATGCTTTTTTTTAATCAATACACACAATAGGTTGTATAACTCTCCACTTTTACTTCCGAGATTATAACACTAAAATGTGTATAAATGGTGCAGGGTTCTTTTATTATCAAATTAAATTAACAGAGTGATGGTCATGGAACTCAGATCAGGTATCACTAATACTCCACGTAGATTTTTTTTTAAATCTAACGGAGTATTTTACAAAGTATAAACTATATTTGAAGGGTAGTTTGAGTATTACTTAAAAAGATAGTAGGGTGATTACTTAAAAAAAATTATTTAAAGGGTAGTTTGGGGATTTGTTAAAAAATTATATTAAAATGGAAGTTTGAGGATTATTAGAAAATTATATTTCTTTTGTTAACTAACATCTAAATATAAACCCCAACAGGGGAATATGTGAGTTGAATTTGGCGGTGCAATATTTGTAAGGTGTTGAAGGTTCTACATTATTTGAGTTTGAAATAAACTTATTAAATCTCTATACTCATGCGGCCCGTTTGCAAGTGTTGTTTTCAGATGTTGGTGAATTGAAACAGTATTATGATACAAGTGGAAGATGAAAGTTATATTAGTTTTTTTTGTTTTGTTTTAAAACTGGTTATATTTTTTAAAAACACATATAAAACCAATTTATATATTTTTCTTTTTAATCTGGTGCAACTAATATGATTTGGTCCTATTTGACCAATTTTGTAACATAAACAATAAACTAAATGTATAACTATGGAGTTTTTGATGTTTGAGTTAGGGATGATTATTAGTTTGAATTAATATGGTTAGTGGTTAGGATTATTTTGAAATTATTTATTAAGTTTAAATATGAGCCGTATTGTTCGCTTAAATATTGAGTTTGCCACCCGGTTTTGGGTTTGGTGTGTTACTGGTTTTCGTAATAATAAAATAGTCACCATATATAAATTGCTTTGACTCATTTATTAATATCAATCTTGATAGGAGTTAAGTTTGTGCAAACTTCCATTTATGGTTTTATCATATTTCAGTGAGCAATTATCTATTGTGTATCATCATTACATCATTACATGAAAAACCTGGCATTTGTACATGATTTATACACAATAATGTTATTAATAAAGAGTCATGTCGTACGTGTATAGCATTAAATTTTTATTAAAAGTTGTATGGACGAATTTTTAGATCTCTTATTGCTCTATTATTTTTGTTTTCACGTAGTACATAGAAGGCATGGAATATCTTCTCAACTTTGTATAAAGGAAGCAATATTTGCGTGGGGCTAAGAGCATGTTTGGGATTGCTTCTTAAAAGTGCTTATGGCTTTTTGGAGAGGCAAAATATCCAAAATGCCCCTCCAAAAGCACCGAGCTTTCGGTGCTTTTGGAGGGGCATTTTGGATATTTTGCCTAGGTGCTTTTGGAGGGGCATTTTGGATATTTTGCCTCTCCAAAAAGCCATAAGCACTTTTAAGAAGCAATCCCAAACACCCCCTAAGTCTTCTGGTTAGTCTAATATTTGTGTTGATCATATCGGTTTACTCTGTACCGTCATGTGTTTTTTATTTATCATTTGATTGAAGCAGGTGATATCTAAAGGGTTTTGCTAGACAAAGTTACACCTGTTATTGCATCAATACCCGAACACATACACGAAACTTCCACCGCAGCGCATATGATCTTTGTATCGAATAAAATGAATCCTTGCAAAACCAACACTAATACTGTTCAGTTTGCTCCTCTTTTGATAAGGTACTTACGAGTTACGATGCTTTCTTATTCATACCATGTTATTAATAAATGAGTCACCGGGATTGGGTTAGAGTAATGGATAAAATAGTGAAATGGTAAGAATATGAAAGTCGCATTAAGAGAAACTTCTTAAAAAAGGAGTCACATTGGTTTTAAATATTTTAATGGATAATCAAAGAAATTTTTTATAGCAACATGTTCATATTTTACTTATTATAAGGTGACCATACTTTCTTTTATTAGGAAATAGAGATTTGGTGAAAAGTAAAAAATGAGAGGAAGTGATGGAAAGTAAAAATGCAAGGACGTCACTTATTCAGAAGGTTGAGGTTGGTGTCATGGATCCATGTTTTATGTTTTTACGGTCTTATGAGGCATTATGTTTAGCGTGATTGAAATATATGACTTTATATGTTTATGATAGTTATCCAAAATTTATTATTGTAATAAATTTGAGACTATGTGTTATGAAGGGTGGTTAGCTAATCAAAAGTGGCACTACATACAATGATCATAACACGAAAAATTGATCATTGTAATTCATTGTAATAATTGTTACACAAAACCCGCCTATGATCAAATGAATCACTAATCGGTTTGATAAAAATACAAGTTATCAACAGTGATAAGTTTTTGTTTTTGTTTTTTTTTTGTTTTTTTTATTTTTAAGAAATACAAGTATAAATATGGGAGAAGTATTGATAGAACCTCAAATGTTGTTTACATACATATTCTTTTAACCTTGTAAGTTGTAAATTTAAAACTCTTTATGTACTTATCATTTACAGTTAATTTTGTTTTTTTCTTATTTTCATCATATTATAAGTTATATTTCAAAATATTGACTACTTTCAACTGATGTTTTGGTTACAATAACACAAAAACCACTTTACTTATGTTAATACATTTTGTACTTTGTTAGAATTGCTATTTTGGCACTTTTATTTAATTGGCACATGTAAATGGATAATGTTTTGAAGAACCTTATTGATTGAATTTGTTTGAATGTTGATAATGCTAGCAATTCTATAGAAATAAACAATTTTAGAGTTTCAAAAGCTTATGAAGCCAAAACACATGAAGTCATTTTCACATTCTAAATGTATCGATCAACATTAGTTACCAATTTCTTTTTCATTGGACAGATAAAACAATTATAAAAATGGGTCTCTCTTCAAGTTATATATATTTTTAATGTAAAAGATTTTCACATTCAAATATGAAATACATCTTTTCATTATTTATAAAACCAGTTTTTACAAATGATCAATTAGATGTCGTATTATCAAGAGTTAAAAGATGAGGTAGCCTCATGATTAAATATTTGTTCATCTTTTATGTTTACTTGATTACATGTTTATTTGACTTTTATCATATATTATATATTATATTTAAAATTCTAATTCTAAGAATCTAAAAATTAAGGTATACTTCATCTATCAAGATTCTTTCTCCTTTTTGTGTGAGAAATAGAGCAAATAAATTGTCTTGAGATATGGATTTTTTTTATTTTGCAATTTAAGTTTTTTTTATCTAACAGTACTTTTTAACTATAAACCATTCAGTAACTAAGCTGACGCACAAAAATGATTATTTGCAGGTTTTGAAGTCAGGTTTGAAGTCCGGTATAAAAACATAGGTAATAAGCTATGAGAGAAAGCTTTTTTAAAGACATAGGGTAAGCTTAATTCCATTACTAATTTTCTCTTTCTTTCTTTTTTTAATGAATTTGGGTGTTTATTTGTCACATCAATATTATGTTATTGTTATTTATATTTATCCTGATTAAATGCAGGTGTGTTGAATCCTCGTAATAGTAATAAGTCAATTGCTAAAGTTGTATTGAATCACGGGTTCTCGAAAGACGCTCTTTTTAAGTCCTTTTTTAGTAATGTGAATTGTCAAGTTTGTAAATTTTTATGGGTAAACAATATGATCACTTCTAATGTCAGTTTAGCGTTGTCTCATTTGTGAGTATGACCGATAAAAATATGCATTGTTCACACTAGAAATTGACTCTCTGTTGAACATTTTGTAACATTTTAAAACATAACTTTATGTACTTATTATTTATCTTTAATTGTACATATTTAAGTTACTTGGTTATATGTTATTTTGATTTTTAAATTTTTATAGTTTATGCTTATTAATATTAATTTGTTAAAATAATTTTTTTAACCCGTGTGTAACACGGGATATAAGCTAGTTTTTAATAAAAAAAAACTTGATTTAAAAGTCTTATACATTGCGCGTCTAACTCCGGGTCATAATCGAAGTGAAAGGAAGATTGGAATATATATATATATATATATATATATATATATATTTAAGTTCAAGTCCGTTATGGTAAAAAATTCAAGATTTAGCCTTGAGATGGATGGTTGAGTTTCTATTGATGAGGGGGTTGAAAATTGGAGTACTAGAACAAGAAAATGAAGAACTGTTGCCTCAGTTATTACCTTATGATGAGTTTAACTAATAGATAGGTATATATGCAAAATTATTGTATTCAGCTGTTGCTGTGGGATATTGTCACACCCCAACCTACGGCGGAAATGCCGGGGCGTGAACTGATTATCACAGCTCTCAAGGTTACTATCATGCATTATTAAAAATGTCAATATCTATTAATTAAATTTTCAATTAACAATTATCCATACAAAATTCAAATACACAAGTACATATATCAATCAATTACAATATGTCTCGTTAAGTTTTTCTCTTAGTATAAATCCTTAAGTGATCTTGTACTTCACATCAAACGAATACCTCCATATGCTTTGAAAATAATATAGTTTTGTCAACACAAGGTTGAGTGATCAACACACCAGTTCAAAGTATAAATAAAAATATGTATTTGCAACAAGTCATATGCGAATAACAAAATAACCAAATGAGCAAGTATAACTGAGATGTCGAGAAGCACAAAGCTATAACGACTGGCGTATGATCATACTAGACTGAGATTATGTTGGACCTCTCCGAATGCGAAAGCATACAAAGCAAATAAGCACATTAACAAGTAAGGTATAAATTGTTAACACATAAGACAAAGTTGCAATTTTAAGTATAAGTATATATGAGAAAGTATATTTACGCATATGTCCCCAAAAACGTGAGAAAACAAGTAAAATAGGGGAATGTTGTACTCACCTTGATAGACGAACAAAGTGAATAAGAGTATTAAGAATGATGATATGCGGAAATCACACGTTGACGATAAATCCTAATAAGGAAAAGAGAAATATGGATACACTAAGTAAAGTATAAGATTGATTACGACGACTAGGTAAACAATATTAAGTTAATATTATAATAATATAATACCATATATAAGATCTATTATATAAAATAATTAGTTTGTTTAATATATCTTGGAAAATATTACTTTTGATTATATAAACATATATATCATATATAAGATTTTATAAAAATATATATATATATATATATGCTTGTATACGTATATACGCGAACGAAAACGTGAGAAAAACAAGTATTATAAAGTCGGTTTTTAATAAAAGAGTTTTATTTAATTGTTATTAGTAATATTATACTTAATAAATGATTTAAAAGGAAAATATATAAAAAATTTGCTAAAATATCGGGGTGGCAGGGGGTTGAACCCGCGACCTGCACCGCATAACATGTGCATTTAAACCAGCTGGGCTAATCAGCAGATACGTTTAAGACCCATTTCTGTTAATTATAAACATAAACAGTTTAATCAGTTTTGCTTAAAAACCCTAACAATTGCAATTGATCAAATTCGTTGATGTTAAGAAAAATAGTCTTAGGGCTTTTGTTCAATACTGAATCACGATCAAAACCATATACATATATTATCTTAACTCGATCTAATAAATGGTGAATGAGATCAAACAGTTGTTGGCCAGAAAACGATGACGAACGGCAAGTAAACGGCCAAACTAATATAATTAAGTATAGGGTTATGATAGGCGACGGCTTTGTGATTGTATGTGTGAGTTTAATTGCGTTTATACGTTCGTTTATATAGAAAACGATACTAGGGTTCGAGTGGTTTAGTAAAATTGGAAATCGGATCATGATTGACACAATTAACTTGTATAAAACGTCGGTGAAGCCGCTTTTGATATATGTGAATAATTTCCTAGATCAAAACTTGATTACAAACAGATTTACTAGCCTAATTTGATGATTATTGGAGACGGGTACAAGAAAACCCACATAAACAAGGCATGGGTAAGCGGATAATCCAGCTTGAAAATGGGTTATATCATAAAGTTACAATTTGATCCTTGGGTATATAAGAGGTAAGAATATATATTTTGGGCTAAGAGTGTACAAACTTTAAAGATTTAATTATAGATAAAAAATTAATTAAAATAAATTAATCAATTTAAACTTAATAAACGAAATGAAAATAACCCGAATGTTGAACCAGGTCGGGTAAAAGTGTAAGTTTGAAAACCCGAGTTGTTACAAGTATTTCGCTGGCTGTTGGCAAATTGATTTTTAGTTACGAGGCTGCAGGTTGTATTGAAATTGAAGCCAAAGTCAGTTCTTTAGCATAAGATTTCATTATTTTGTAAAGTTGGGCTGTTAGAATCAATATTTTTTTGTAACAAAATGGTATACGTTTTTAGACCTTGGTAAGAACATGAAGTAACGTACAGATTCAATTTTATGTTGAACACTACCCTTGCTAAAATTTGTGATTAATTTACATGTAATCACAAACCGATGCAACGCATGGATTATAAAAGCTAGACACAAACCCGCGCGTTATAAAACCTAGTTGCATATATTAATCTTTTACTTTTCATATCATCATTTACTTTTACGTTTACTTTTTATAAATAATTTATTTATTACAATAAACTATTACATTTAAATATTTTGCAAAATTTTGAAAAAATAGCGTGGACACTAACAATGTTTGTGCCAACAAGGGGAATAAAAATACAACCATCCATTATGAACAACTCATACCAAATCTTTTATTGATGGAGCCCGGATAAAATGAACAAAATGAATCTCTTTTATTTAGACTTTAGAGTTTAGACCCTCTTGTTTACTCGAATCATTGGGCATGATATGATGAAAAGTCATAGCGTTGAGATGAAACCTTAATGATGGGGTCACAAACTTGTGACTTGGTTGAAGTCTTTGAAGGCATATAAAGTATAAAAGCCTAAGTCGCACGAAAAACCGAGTGAGTCGATCTATATGTCAAACTATCAACGAACCACGTTTTCTATGGTGGCAAGGTTGCAAGTTTAACTATCAAATAACCATTACATAGCCCCACTTTGTATGATTAAATCTTGTGCACACTGGAATGTTATGGTCTTGTCACCTCTTCTTCTTGTTGTGGTTGTGGACCAACTACACATCTAACCTCAGCCGAAGGCGTAGCTATGATAGTTGCATCAAGTCGACAAATGGGACAACTACGATGCGAGTTTAACCACATGTCAATGCAAGGGACATGAAAAGAGTGCATACACTCAGGCAAAGTGCGTATCTCTTCTCCTTCCTGAAACTCACTTAGACACACGACACACATGGGCTCACCATCCACTGAGCCCGTGACTTTCTTGTGTTTATGGGACAGGATGAGCCCCGACACTAAATTCTTATTGCTCACAGGAATTGTTTGCAACTGTATCTCTATGGTTTCTTGTTGCGGCCGATCACAACAACACCAATCCAAAAAGACCATGCAACAATAGTAAAACATAGCTAGTATAACCAGTGAAACTGGTCCCATCACGATACTAAGTAACACTAGTAGTATATTTCTCATTAGATTAGGAGAAGAGGATCGGAAGTCGAAACGGGGGAAATGGAATGTAACAAATAGGCTTAGTTTGGTTAGAAAAAATAAGTATAGGGATATATGGAAAGTGGCGATTGCTCCAAGATGGCCTAAGGTTTTCTTAATTACTCGTGTGCATATGAATTTTTAAAAGTAACTTAAGAAGTTTTAATTACTATATTTGAATGTTGGTTTAAAATAAAGTTCTATATATAAAATACCATAAAAGCTATTTTTTAAAATTATATTAGTCGGGCTTTATCACTACACAATTTGGAACGAGTTCTTCATAACGAATGGTTTATTTTGTATTTTTATTTTCATTCACTAGTAGAAAATATACCTTTAATGACACGCCAATCATGACACACAGTAATTTTATGACGTGTAAAAACCCCGTATCACTAAATATTATCATCTTTTATAAAACTTTGGGGAAACAAAAACGCGCGTTTGTTTGTCAATGTTTTAGTGTCATAAAAGGTTAAAAAAAACACGGGCTGCACTTCACCTTTTAATTTTAGTTAAAAAAAAACAAAGTACAAAAACCCTCTTTCATCGACCTCTTATTTCTAGGGCTCAATCTCCCTTAACAATTTCTCATCATCTCTCTCTAATAGCAGTAACCTAATTCCATATCTCTCATCATCGATCTCTCATGGCAGTAAACTAATTCCATATCTCTCATCATCGATCGCTCAATTACGGCTCTGGATTTACAATTACGGCTCTGGATTTAAGGATTTGCTGCATCTAAATCACGATTACGGCTCTAATTGCTCATTGTTTACGGTATAATCTCTTACTTTTTGTGTTAAATTAGGGCATAAAGTGGCTAAACTGGTGCATTAATTGGTTAGGTTTAAGCTGCTTAATCTCTTGTTGTGTTAATATATAAGTGTTAGGTGTACATCCTCTGTATCATAATAATCTGAATAGTGAACCTATTTTACCTTAACAATAATCAATGCTTATTTCCTATGTACTTAATAATTAATTCATAAATAGTTAAGGTGTGGTTTTTGGTATTGAATTTGTTGTTAACTGTGTTGTTTATGGAATGGAGAAACATTCTTACTTATGGAATGGAAATCACTCATGGCTGTTGAGTAATATACTAATAGGGGTGAGCAAACTGATAAGACTGGACCGAACGGAGTGTTAACCGACCCGACCCGAAACCGAAAAATAGTTAAAATCCATAACCGAGATCAGATCCGTGTAATAAGTTTCGGTTTTGGACTTGTATAGATTTTGACCCTAATTTAAACAAGTAAAACTTGAGAATATCTAGATTCCAACAGTTTCATATAATTATTGATTTTGAAACCTTTCACTAACTTTTAATTAAAAATTGATGAAATAGTATTTCTGGAAGTTAATTTATTTAAATATAGCTTTGTGAGCTGCCACATGATGCACATGATCACCAAACCCATGTTGAGATGAAGCACTAAACAAACTTTAGAAGTGGATAAGTAAACTGTTGCAGGGTAGAATTGACCTCTGCTACTAAAGACATTATAGATAACAGCCAACGTGGCAAGTACACTAAGTCCAGCGTATGTCTGCAGACTCATCATTTTGCTGAATACACTGTTACACCAAAATTAGCCGATTAGCTCATCATAAACAAATGACTAGCATGAGTCCAGTTCGGCCGGTTTTGAAGAAAAATTTTTGGTCAAACTGCTAACTACGGTTTTAGAAAAGAGAAACCAAACCGGCCAGTTTTCACTATTTGACATTAAGGTTTAGACGGAAAAAAATGTTTTTGTTGCCAAAAGCATAATTTTGTATTAAGTTTTAAAAAATAATACCAATTGTTAATGGAAATAATGCATATACACAATTTTATATTCCTAAAACTAAAAGAACTTATAAATGTTATGTGTTCTGTTCGGTTTACACAGCCCGTTCCATGTTCCAAACTGTAAACCGTCAAACCACTAAGATCGCACCATGAACCAAACCGACCAGCGTTCTTCAGTTTCAGCAGTTGAGCCGATTTTGATGCTGGGCTGTTTAAAGCTCGTAGCTCGCTTAATAAAAGCTCGAACAAAGCTAGCTAGAAAAAACTTGATTTCAAAAGACCTGGTTGAGCTGGCTCTTTTTTGTAACCGAGCCAAAGCTCGGCTCGTGGGTTGGCTCAATAGCTCTATCTTAGGCTTGTTAAACTTCGAGCTTGAGCTCGAACCCACGCTGGCTTGACTCGGCTCAACTCATTTACATTAAACAGCCCTAAGCATAAAAGCAGACTCATTTCACAAGTTAAATTTATAAATATGTAGTTTATAAATTCTGCATCATATGTATGTTAAAAATCTTATTTTTTGTTTTTTTTATACCAATGTATAAAAAAGTTCACAAGTAAACGAGCTCGCTCGAGTTCAACACAACGAGCTGTGCCGGATTCTGAGCCGGGCCCAATTCTCTCTCATGACTCATCCACACCATTATTCTTCACCTTTTCGTCACAGGTCCTTCTTTTCTATATCATCATTTCACCATTATTATTATTATTATTATTATATGCCCTATGATTTCTATCTTATAAAGTTGTTATGATTTTAATCCCTTTAGTGAACAATTTGTTTCTAGTATTTATTTATTTATTTGGCATCCAACCCAGAACCTGTTTGTTAATATTGTTTAAATGTACTTTGTGCAGAAATTGGTGAGACGGAAAGATGACGTGGCATGCCATCTTTCTGTGTTGTTGTTGTATGTTACACATGCTTTTGTTGGTAACTGGTGGCAATACAAATAGTTACAGTTATCCTAAGAATATTAACATATGGCCTATGCCTGAATCAGTAGAGTTTGGTAACAAAACTGTTGTAATAAGCAAGGACTTTAATCTCAAGATTGATGGAACTAGCAAGTACAAGGAGAAATCTGGCATATTGAAAGATGGGTTCACTAGGTTGCTTGATGTTCTTACATCAAATAATGTTATTGAATACAACTTTGGAAAAGTTGATCAGTCTCTCATTTTACAGGGATCCATGTCGTTATCTCGTCCGAAGACGATCGGGTATTCGCTTATTCTTGTTTGTGAATTCGGTTGTTCGGTTTCGGTTATTAATTATTTTTATTTGGTTATGTTATGTGCAGTTGCAATATGGTGTAGATGAGTCTTACAAGTTGAATATTAATCCTAAAGGGAATCCAAATTATGCATATATTGAGGTTGGTGTGACTGATATTAATATTTAATGTTTGTATATAAAGTTTTTTAATTTAATTGAATGAATATTTATGCAGGCAGTTACTGTCTATGGAGCTCTGCATGCCCTGCAGGTTACTTGTTTTGTTAATACACTTTTAGAAGGTTTTAATGTGTTTGATTTATTGGTTGTTTTGATTTTGATAATAATAATAATGTGACAGACATTCAGTCACATTACCTTGATTCTCTAAGGCCGAGAACTGTTAATTTGCAGTTGCAGCAAATTATCGATGGGTAAGTTATACAAATTATGAAAACATTATGTTTTAATATTTGATATATTTCTTAACATTTTTGTAGTGCAATGAACTTGTACGGTACACAAAGTGGATCGAAGGTAAAACTCAATTGGGTCAACGCTAAGGTGAGCATTTAATTCCTTATTGAAATATTAGTTTATTATATGAATCTACGTTACGATAACTATTTGTTATATATTTATGTAGTGTCCATGGCAGCCGGGAAGCACTAAATGTGGCTACTTTATGTTAAAGTTCATGAAAGAGATAGTTGATGAAGGAATTGAAATACTAGTCAATGACAATGTAAGTATAGCAGCTTTTTATATTTTCATTATTGTATCAGTTTAGTAAATTTATGACAATAGGTTTAAGTTATAGTGTTAAGGTTGACTTTTTATAGTCAAGCTGATGATTAATGCTGATCAAAATGTGACATTTAGTTAGGAATTTTTTCCTTAAACCTAAATAAATAAGTCTCCATAACCAGTTAGGAACTTAGGATATGAAGTTATTATGTTATGTGATTAATAAAAGTTAGTATTTCTGCTGTACAGTTGTATTGTATATGCTAGATCAGGTTATCAAGTTGCTTAGTGTAATATCTGATTGACCACTTTTTTTGACAAATCATTTGAACTTTAGGTTTTAACTAATCTAATTTTTTTCTCAGGTTGGGGGAGGGAATGATGAATACACGGATGCTGACATTGATGGAATTCGTGAAGAATTGTTGACTTTTGTGGCATCATTTTTTTACCAGTGAATGTTCGTATCGATGTTAATGAAATGTTAAACTTTGAAATATCGTGAAGAATGGTCGACTTTTGAATGTTTGCTACTTGCTAGTATGTTGAATGAATTATTTTGCTATATATGAATTTTAGTTTTATTATGAGATGCTAATTGCCATTATTTAATGTTGAAATTATAAATCTGTCAAAAAAAATTCTTTTTTATAATACTTAAAACCATGACTCGCAAACGCGTGTCAAAAAAAAGATGCCAATAATGTTTGTCATAAATTTTTGTCATAAAAAGATGACACAAATTTGCGTCATTTTTACTTTATGACATGGCCTTCCTAGACACGTGATATCGTGTCATCTACCCCTTTAATGACGCGCATAACGCGTCATTAAAAGACTATTTTCTAGTAAGTGATTATTAGTATAGACGACGTTAATCTTCAGCATAAATTTGAATACAAACTAAAACATGTTAATTATTCGGATTATACGGATATCTGGATGATCCGAACAAGGTGATTTTTTTAAAATTCCATATTCGAATCCGAATAATAATTCAAATTGGTTTATTTGAGTTTCGATTTCAGTTTGAATTTCGGTTTTCATGAACACCCCTAGACATGAGGGTTATATAGATGCATCGTTTATTAAAGTTATCACTAATTTTACTAGTCACAACCAGGTATGGGCCAAGTGCTAAGGCATGTCGTTCGTCTGCCCCCCTTGGATTCTTTTTTGTTACATACACGTTAAAATATCGGCCGACCCCCAAGAAATTTTAACGGCAACCCACCAAGAATTTTTAAAAACAAGTGAACGACTCCCGTTAATTCTAAGATGGACCGCGAATAAAAATTAATATAGAAAATTAGATATTTACAAATATCTATATTATATATAATGCACCACTCATGGACAAATTAAGACACTTAATTTTAAGTAATTTACAATTTTTCAAACACATGGTACAACTTAAAATAGGGGTATAGTAGTCATTCTAACACTAAATTATTTAAAATATTGCCCCCTCAACTTTAATCAGCATTTGGAAATTTAAAGAATAGTTACAACTTTGATCCCTTATCTTTTAACTATATATTATTTATAATTTAATTTTTACCCCAAATTCCCCCACAATTTTTAAACGGTCATAACTTTTTCATACGTTAATATTTTTTAAAAAAAATTGCACCATAAAAACGAGCATTTAATTCTCTTTAATTTGAGTATGATGTTGTCATAGCTTGTTTTCAGTTAAAAAAATATCTTACGTATAGGCGTTTATGGTCCGGTTTTGATGGTTTTAAACTAAGCCGTGAGCCAAGCCGTTTTTTATCATCGAAAGCTGAAACTAAACCGTTGAAAATTAAAACCCAACAAATACAAATTAACCATTAACAATGGTTAGATTTCGGTTTCATTTGTACTTCGCTACTAAATTGAGTTTAAAATAAGAATTCTTAATCCACGGTTTCAAATGGAACGATGAGCATCCAAAAATCTCTTACGTGATTATTAAGGCCTGTATTTCCCGCTGCATCGCGCGAGCACTCGTCTAGTAAATCTAATAAATAACTTGATATAAACATTTTCAGTCGCTTGCTTACCACACTGGAAAATTTACGGTCGCTGGTTACCATGTTAGTGGCTCTTGTCTCTCGAGGTTTGAAGTTTTCTAAATTTTAAGGTCTGAAAATTCAAAATTGAAAGTTTGATTGTATTGGTTAGTTAGTTATTATCCAATTTTAGTTTTTGATGTTCAGTTCATTACTTTTCTTTGATTTAGAAAAAAATTATTTAAAATGGTTTTCGAATTTTAGCTTATTTGAATAGGGTTTTACTATTGTTCAATGTTGATAATTGATTTGTACCTTTAATCTATATTAATGGAAGAAATAAGAATGCGACCCTCCCTGAAAAAATATGTCATTAGCATCGGCATTAGCGATAGACAACCGATCCCAAAAATTTCGGACAAAGTGAAAATAATTTTGGGTTTGCCACGGATCACACCATGTGCTTACATATGTTTTATTTTTCCTCTTTTTTTGCAATGAATTACATTAAGTTCGATACGCGTAATGAGATTGGTGATTAATCGATCATCTCATAAAATTTTTTACATGTTATACTTTCGTCTCACAAACGTTCTTTACTTTTCATATCATCTCCAACTTTTACATTTATTCTTTACAAATAAATTATTTATTACAATAAACTATTACATTTGAGTATTAGGCCAGATTTTTAAAAGGGAACATGGAGATTAATAATGTTTGTACCAACAAGGGGAGTAGATATACAAGGTAACCATTCGTTAGGAAGAGCTCATATCAAATATTTGTTTGATGAAGCCCGAATAATATGAACCAAATTAATCTCTTTCGCTTAGACTTGTTTGTTTACTCGAATCATTTGGCATGAAAACTTCTAGCGTCGAGATGAAACCCTAATGATGGTCAATCTATACTCCAAACTATTAATGGACCATGTTTTCTATGTATGGCAAGTTTGTGAGTCAACAATCAAATCAAATTACCCTTGACTAGATCTTGTGCACACTAGAATATTATGGCCTTGTTACATCTTCTTCTTGTTGTAGTTGTGGATCATTTACACATCTAACCTCAGCCAAAGGCGGAGCTAGGATGGTTACATCTAGTCGACAAATGGGACAACTACGATGGGAGTACAACCACATGTCAATGCAAGGGACGTGAAAAGAGTGCATACACTCAGGCAAAGTGCGTA
>NW_027504364.1:0-20573 GCF_021521415.1 Bidens hawaiensis
TCTGAAGATTGAGTTCAGATCACGGTAGGAGGTTTCATTGTTAAAATACAATTAATTCCCTTTAGTTGGTTAATTGATATCTGAAGATATAGTTGGTTAATTGATATTCCCAACACCAGGTGCAATTCGTGAAGACCCAGTGCAATTTTTTATTGTTTCAATTCAGCACCCATTAGTTGTTTTCTTGGGCCAACAACAGTCAATTCAAGAGTTTGGAGTGTTGCTTTACAAGGAAAAGGTGGTAATTTTTGTTCAATAATAATTAATTGCTTTCTATAAACAATTAACATTCGTTTATTGAAGACCTGACGAAGTGAGTTTTCAATTTTGGGCCGGCTTTTAAAGATCACCACAAAGCAATCATCGATTCAAGATTTCGGCAAACCTACTGTCGGAGACGAACTATGACAAGCCAGTCGAGTAATCAGACCACTATTTCTCTACAGTGTCCGATGCTAACCAAAACGAATTACACCATGTGGGCTGTTCGGATCAAAGCGGTGTTCCGGTACCACGGAATATGGGATGTTATTGAGCCGGGAAGTACGGACGAGAAGAAGAATGGTGCCGCCATCGCTCTTTTCTTTCAATCCATACCGGAAGATCAAATCATGCAAGTTGCCCAATACGAGACCGCTAAAGATATTTGGAATGCCATAAAAACCCAGTATGTTGGAGCGGAAAGGGTTGTAGAAGCACGCCTACATACCCTAATAACCGAATTCGAAGGAATGAGGATGAAGGATACCGAGTCAATAGACGACTTTTCCAGGAGACTATTCGGTATAGCTTCAAAGTTCGCCTCGCTCAGTTCTCCACTCGATGAACAAAGGCTAGTAAGAAAGTTTTTTACAAGCATGCCTAAGCGTTTTATAAACGTTGTTGCCTCATTAGAACAGGTTATTGACTTGAAAACCATAAAGTATGAAGAAGCGGTAGGTAGATTGAAAGCCTATGAGGACCGTGTGAAAAATGTTGATGACGAACCTGAGAATAATGGGAAGTTACTGTTCAATAGGGCTAAAACTGGGGAGTTTAATGGGAAGAGCAAAGGAGAATTTGAGCAATCCCGTGATGACTCAAAAGGTGACCGAAACAAAGAAGGTAATTCGTGGAAGAAAAGGAATTATTCAGGGGTTCAATGCTTTCGTTGTGACGAGATGGGTCACTTCGCCTCGGTATGCCCGGAAAGAAGAGGAAAACGGGTCGAAGCAAACTTAACTTAAGCAAACGAACCAGCAACAAATAAGGAAGTTTTGATGAAAATTAGCATTAATGATCAAGTTTTTTTGAATGAAGAAAACGTGCATCTGAAGCGGTACGAGTCGGAACCGATGGAGGATGGCGTTTGGTATCTCGATAATGGGGCGAGTAATCATATGACCGGTATGAAATCTTATTTTTCTGAATTAGATGAAACCTTTATTGGGCAGGTGCGTTTCGGTGATAGTTCGTGTGTTGACATCAAAGGTAAAGGTTCCATTACAATTATTTGTGATGATGATGTTGAGAGAATTATCTCAAACGTTTATTTTATCCCGAACTTAACGAGCAATATTTTAAGATTGGGACAAGCTATGGAGCGTGGGTGCAAGGTGATTATGGAGGACGACCAAATTTTAGTTCTTAACAAATCGAGAAAGGTGATTATGAAGTCGGTTAGATCAAGAAATCGTTTGTACAAGGTTAGGCTTCGGGTTGAAACACCGACTCGGGTCGAAACATCGATTTGGATTGAAACACCGATGTGTTTGTTATCAGTTACTTCGGTTAAAAAGTTTGATGACCGAAGTACCTCTATGGTTAATCTCGGTACCGAACCTGGGAAAAGGGAATACCGGAAGTATGACCCGGTTCAGAACCAAATACATGTTTCTCGAGATGTGATTTTTTATGAGAAAAGAGGGTTGAAATGGGATGATAAAAATCCTGAAAACCGAGTTAATTCGCTTCAGAGAAGCCCGAGTGGGGCTACACAGTGCTCGTTTTCAGTAGTCGAAACAGTTGGGCAGGCGACCCAATCTACTGATAGCATAGCTGCTGGAAATCTGCAGCCCAATTCAAAATTTTAGCAACTTCGTTTCGAGCGAGGAAGAGAAAACAATTTTGATGATCCGAAATTACTTTTAACTCAAGATGGTGAACCGGCGAGTTATGTTGAGACATCCGGCGGAGTAAAAGAATGAGAGAATCGAGACAAAAGGGACATGCTCGGAGTTGAAGAACCACCTATTTTCGAGACGGAAATTAAGGGGGTGATTGTTGGACTTAATTCCCGTCCTCGAGTCAATGAGGCAGGTTGGGCCGACCCATCGAGCCTATGATGGATTGGTGTCTTGTTTATCAAATTGAGCACGTGACTTGGTTTACATGGAATAAATTACTTGGTGAACAAGTCGAGCCAATGACTTGGACAACAAGGAATTTATTTATTAATTATTATTTAGATTTGTTTTTACCAATTAGTATTTGAATATAATTATGGTATTTGTATTCTAGTATAGTTGGGTTTTTAAATTTAAATTAGTATATATACCCGAGCATGTGGGTTATATCAAAGAATAATTAGAGTTTATGTATTGTAATTTTCGAGCTAATGGGAATTACAAAGATCGAACTTATGATCTAAATTTCGGTTTTGTGTTTATCGATCATGGTCACCAAACTTCACATCATAAATGAAAATTTAATAATAATAATAATTTAATGATAATAATAACAATAACAATAACAATTTAATAATAATAATAATAATAATGATAAAAGGGGCCTCACCATTTCTTTAAAGATGTTATTGGCCATTAGAGGATTACCATATTAGTATGCCTCTTAATAGAAATTGTATTTTGAGGTGAAAAATTGTGGAGCTTCAAATGCCTGCTAAAAACATGATTTCAAAAACAGATAAATAATATAGAAAATAAACAAAAAGAAGTTATATTCACCATGTTATTAGATAAAAAGAAAAACATTTCAATTAGTAATCAAATCGATAAATTTTCATCCGTTAAAATGAAAGAAAACTCATGTCAAACAAAATCAACATTAAAGATGATATATAACATATAACTCCATAAGTTCTCAATATTTTAAACGTCCCGTAAAGTCGTACTTTCTCTATTTGGTTGTCCATTGTCGGGCGCGAAGGGGCCACCTAGGCACCATGGGGCCTGGTACACTGACACACCCCTAGTGTTAAGACGTAAAAGGTGAGCCAACGACTCTTTTAACAGATATAAACATTAATTTTTCAAACAAGCGTAGGTTGGAAGGTGTGACTTATTGAGTAGATCTTTAGATATGAAAAAAAATAACTGCGCTCTAAATTGAAACACTACTTAATAAAATCATTACAATATGAAATGAGAGATTTTTTTGAAACTAATTGGATACCTAACACGGAAAACCAAGAATGGAGGAGAAATGACTTCCATGTGGTTCTTATGAACAAAGTTCTCACGTATGAGAAGGGCTTACTCCATAAGTTTTAGAAAGAGTGGAGGAACTTTGAGAGATAATTTTGTATGGAACTATTTGCTTCTATTTATAATGGTGAAAAGTTATGTCTCCTAAATTGTTATCCCGACATTTATTATATTTAATGAGTATCAATAAGATTTTCGTATATTGGCATTTAAGTTAAAAGTATAACTAAATAGCTACCACTATATTACATCATATTATATCATACTACATTACTACATTAGGTTACATCATATTATACATCATGCTGTATCGTATCACATCCTGTTATATCATATCGTACCGTATCATATCATATCAAATCGTACCGTATCATATCATATCATATTATTTCGCATTGCATTATACAATGTTGGCTTCAAATTTGGACAACAAAAGATTTGTGAAGCATTAAGAATTAGATTATAAGAAAACTAGTATTACGAACTAACCATCACGGGAATTCATTGGTATTTAGCCAACGCAAAAAAATCAATATCCAAACTTAAAACACTTAAATTATAAATATCGTACGTCCGTACAAAAAGTTTAAACCCTAAAAATGAATTTGTAATACCCCCTTTTAATTCCTTGTTATTTATCACATGTCAAAAAGAAATCTTACAAGTTTCGGTCCTTAGGTTTTCGACGGAGGCTCTAAGGTTTGTTGACCACCAAGCTACTTGCGGTCTCATTAATAGTTTATACAAAGTTTAAGCAAGAGATATCGAAAGACATCCTGAAAGATAATAGCAATAAAACAACTAAATCAATTAAGAATAATTTAGATAATAAGCCACCACAAAATTGTATTAACTAAACGGTAACAATTACAATTATAAAACTCCCCCTAGACTCAATCTTTTGGTTCTTTCTCTTGGAGTATTACATCAAGAACTCAAACAGTTCACGGATATATTGATAAATATATATGTTTCCCCTATATATTTTATATAATATTTTATTAGGTTTTTGACGTTTTTGTTTAGAATTTGTATACTACTAACATCTGTGTGTTTTGTAGGTCTTGGGAGTTAAACACAGCTGAACTGAGCGGAAAAGAAGCTAAAACGAGTTGAAACGGAAAACTAGGACGAGTCAGGGTTAAACCGGACCAGATTGGCAAAAGAACCACACTAGATGGGCTTCGTCGTCACACGCGACCAAGAAGAATACCCACGTCACACGACGCGCTGTGGTAATTTTATGGTATTTTTGGTTTGAGTTCGTCGCCACACGCGGCCGATTTACCCATGCTCGTCGCGTGAGCAACGAGTCTATTTTTCCAAAAAGTTATAACGTTTGCATAGGTCTTGGAGCATTGGGAGGCAAGGAATCACAGTTTGAAGAGCTACGAGTGCAATATTGAAGAATTTATGGGTTTTATCATCCAGGTTTCTTTATTCTTTTTAAGCACCATGAATTCCAGTTTTATTTTCATTCATGTTTTGCTTGATTTACCGATGCTAGGCTAAACATTATAGACTGCCTAGGCTTATGATGAACCTTTGTTGAAGTTTGATTTTATTTGGAATTTGCTTTTCGTTATGGGTTTATGAATCAATAACAACTTTGATATTATTTATTCGATGCATATGTGTGTTTGGTTTTATTTGGTGAATTTTATTGTTTCACATAGTCTTTGGTGATTGTTTCACATAATAGGATTCTGTTAGGCTATTTACTGTGTGTTCTTGACTAGTTAGTGTGACATTCGTCATTTTTCGTTCTAATATTTGTATTTGTTTTATTACCCGTCTTGTAATCGGATCTTCTCACTTTATTAAATACGTCAAATATTAATTTTGTCTTTCGGTTTTGTTTTATATGTTTTTACGCGTAATAGAATAGGGTATTTGCACTTTTGACCCTACATTATAGTTTTTACCACATTTGATCAACAACATAAGACCAGGGACCTAATAACAAATAATTTTTGAAAAATAATATTTTTTTCTTTCCTTCTTTCTTCCCTCGTCGACCTCGCCGGCACTCCTCCCCCTCCATTCCGTTTTGATTCATTTAAGCCATAAATCATGGTAAAATTGATTAATTCATAACCTTTCAAATCATAATCACAATTAACATCGTGTAACAGCCAGTCAATCAAGTTAGTATAATAACAAATCGCGTGAACTATGGCCACAACTAATTTGACCTTGTAACCATATAAAATCACAACCAAAACGTAATTAAACAAGCATACACCATCCTCTAACTATTCCGAAGCTAAATCCTCATCCAATCATAACCCTGAAGCTGTTTATGATTGTTTTTGAATTCTTTGTCAAGCCGCAACACTAGCCGGTTGATATCGTTCAATTCGTCATCATTAGAGGTAATAGTCAATTGTTGCAAAACTCGCTAGGCGGACCCTAGGCAGCCGACTAGGGAGTTGGGAGTAGTCGGAGTACTCGGGTAGTATTCAGAGAGTACTCGGACATGGTAAATATAATGAAAATTATTTTTTGGACATTATATATTTGTCAAAATAAGCATAATTCACATCAAAAGGGTACTATAATTGACTCAGCGACTTTTGAATGACTTTTAATCGACTTTTAGAGAACCCTAGCCTGCCTAGCCCGACTTTTGACCGCCTAGGCCGACTTTTTGTCCGACTTTTTTCCGACTTTTAGAAATTCCTAGCCTGACTTTTGATCGCCTAGTCCGACTAGTCCGACTTTTGACTGACTTTGACCGCCTCCGACTAATCCAGGCCGATTTGGAAAAAGTCTCCAAGGTAGGGGTCCGAGGACCGACTAGTCGGCCTTGGAATCCGACTTTTTCAACACTGATAATAGTTTATGAGTTAGGATCGGTTTTGATGATTGTTAAAACCCCTCTGTCAATTTTAATCAACAGAGGGTATAAGACCTTCAATTGGGATTCTATCAAATTAGGGTTTATATGAATTAAGGGATTATTGGGATTAATGGTTAAGTATTTTCAATTATGTATTCTAACCGAGTTAGCCACTAGCCCAGTTGGCTAGTGCACTTGGAGGCCAAGCTAAACCCGGCCAAGGGCGCAGGTTCGAACCCCTGGTCTGGTTTTATATATCTTTTTTACTTAATTTGTTTTCTTGTTTTAATTAAATTTATTAACTAAATTATATAAAAACCCTATATTGTTTATACTCGTTTAAACGAACCGAACCCGGATAAGTTTTTAAAATAAATTTCAAATATATATAAATATATATAATCATTTTTTATATACATTTTATCCTTAATAATAATAATAATAATAATAATAATAATAAAGGTGTTACTTATCTTTCTAAATGGAACCTCGTTAAACTATCACCTAAAACGTCTACATAGATAAGTCGGTATTTATATTTTAAATGTTTTTCTTTAATAAACAAATATGACTTTCACTCTTTTTTCCTAATAATTAAAATTAATAAAATTTAATTAAACCATTATCAATAATCTATAAAATATAACTAATATGTAACGACCCCAAATCTGTTATAAGCCCATCTCCTTGTGTCTTGTTCGTTTATTTCGTTTAAGTATTTATTTTATTTACGATTTAATTATTAGGACAAATTGTCGGGAATACTCGCGGGACCAACTAGCTTGCTCTAATCTTTACCGTGGTCTCATAACCGTATTTCTCATTCCAAGTGAGTTCTTCATAACCCCATTTTAACGCTTTATAATATTTTGGGTGTAGCATGTCACAAGTTTTTCTTACGTTGTTTACAAACCGATCCACTTATATCGTACATGTTAATATTATTCGTGCATATTGTTTATGATTAATTATACGTGAACTTACTTGCAGCGTGTTTATTGTCTTTATCGTGGAAGTTACGCAAACGCAAACGCATACACATAGTGGGAGGGTCCGACGGGACGCACCCGCGTCGTCTAACGTTACGACTTCGGTTGTCTACGTAAGGTGGTTCTCATTTCCCGGACTTCTACGGCTTCGGCTAAATGAACGGGAGGACGACACTAATTGATTTCATTTACTTTACGCTTGAATATTAATTGCATGACGATCGTTGAATTGCGAGTTTATATATATATGTATGTATGTATGTATGTATGTATGTATGTATGTATGTATATGCAAAAACTTATGAAAAGTCACCAACTTAATTGCTGACAAAATATATTATTTTCAACGTGCTATAGGTTGAATCGATGGTGTGCTAAGGACGAAGATCATTAGTATACCTTAGGTTATTTGAATAAAGAACTTATTTACTTTTTCGATGAAGTGTTATTGTTTTCCTTTCTTTTTTATGAACAATTTGTGTACTTGTGATGATATGAAATAAATTAAATATAATTATTGTCACTTTAAATAGCGTTACAAGCTTATGAGTGATCTGCACGTTACACCCGGGCGTATTCCGCTTAAAGCCAGGGTGTTACAGTTAGTGATTGATTTATAATAAGATCATAGAAACAATATTATTAATCAAATAAATAAAAGTGTGCTGCTAATCTAAAAAACTGTAAGGTGATAGATTATTTGATTGGACTTTGTTGATTAAGATTGCTAGATTTAGTTTTTCGTAAGGAGTCCGTCTAGGTTTGATTTGTCAACTTTGTCTATTGAGTCGAATGAATTTATTAAACTACATTTGATTTCCACGCTCTAAGGTAGAATTTCGTTTTAAGGTACTCATTCATAATTAATTATATAACTGTAGGAAGTCTAATATTGAAACTGGTGTTAAGAACTTAATAGAAATCCATAGGTGTCTTTTTGAGAAGGGTCAGGGGTCTTGTTTGGGTTTTCTTAAGTGAATATTTTATGGTCACAGTTCCATAAAAAAGCATTTTCAGATTAATTGATAAATAAAACTTTAGGGATTCTAGCCTAGGTGGTTTTTCATCGTCATCTAATTTAAATTAACTAAATTGTCTTTTGTTTTATTTTATTTAATTTCGTAATTAGTTTAATTTTAGTTTTCAGTAAAACCCGCTTTTAATAATAATAATTAAATAGTCGTGTTAGTTAGTCGAGTTTAATTTTGCTAGTTTACGTAATTGAAAGAGTCTCGTGTGTTCAATATCGGGACTTACTTAGCTTTACTTGAGTCGATCGGTTCACTTACCAGTCAGTAATTAGTCGAGTTTTAGAGAGTCTAGAGTATTACTTAGTGTCTATTTTAAGTTAAATTAGTTAATAATTGTTAAACTACTTTTAGCACATCATTCACACTGAGGTATTTTTACAACTGGCTAATTATAATGAGAAATGAGGCAATAATTACAACCTACACGCGGTTAGATACAGGCTGAAGAAACATGAAATGAATCTGACCTGATCCAAGACGATGTTCCTCGGTGTTCGAGATAAACGAACCACGACTTCATCTTCTTCTCCGGTAGTTCGAGACCTGCCATAGAAATATGTGGGTGTGGAGGTGACTGCTAAGAAATCTCGAGGATCTCTTGTTTACAGACACAAAAATGGTTATGGTGGTGGCTCTTATTGAGGACAACAACCCTTAATAAGGAGGTGGAGACCTCCTTATATTGGGGGCCTCATGGCCACCATCATGGTACCCTTATGGGCCTAGCCCAGTTAGGGTTACCTCCACAAAACCCCCTCAGCCCAATAATATTGTATTAGTCCATATAATAAAATAAGCCAGACATAATAAATTTTAAGGTCGTAAGCCGGGTTTAGTACCATACCCCTACAAGCCCCCCAAGTCCAGTGTTGCTCCTAGGCGTGCAAGCATTTAGGTGGAGCGCTGGACTTCTTAAGGTGTGTTAGGATATGAGGCGGTTTTTTCCCCTTTCTTCGGCCTTGTCTTTATTGTCTTTGAGTTTTGAGAGGTTTTCTCCATGATGGTGACATGTTGTGATCCTTATGATAATAATGGTGCACTGGCATGAATAAGATATAGCACGCATCATAACAATAGTGGCGCGGGGCCTAATAAAAGATAGAGTGCGCATCTCGATAATAATGTAATGCAACTTGCGCGCGAGGCAGCTTACGAGCTATAAAAATAATGAAGCTTGCGCGCGAGGCGACTTACGAGCTATAAAATAATGGATCATGCGCGAGTTGCGGCTTATGAGCTATAATATGATGATAATGACTGGCCCACAAAGGCCTCTTCTACGCAGGATGACTATCCCGGCTTGTCTTCAAAATAATAATGGAGGCACAAACGGCCAGATAATAATAATAATGTCACAGGTGCTTGTGCGACTCGTAGCCGAATCTGCAAAAACATATCAACTAAAAGTGGATGTATTACAAGGTTCCCATCCTCGGGCAAATTATGAGGTGTGCCCAACCTACGTTGGCGCGTGGCCGTTTGGGATATTATTAGGCTCCCGACCTTTATGTTTGGCGCGTGGCCATGTGGGATATTATTAGGCTCCCGACCTTTATGTTTGGCGCGTGGCCATATGGGTTTATAAGGATTCCCAACCTTTAAGTGTGGCGCGTAGCCGTTTGGGATATTATTAGGCTCCCGACCTTTATGTTTGGCGCGTGGCCGCAGATGCTGGAGCTTTCATGAGGTTGCAGAGGCGACTTACGTTGTTTTGATCCACTGACTTGCATTAGTGACCTGCGAATGTTCATAGGTGACCCGCGGCGTTCATAATGATCCGCGGTGATCGGTGTTCGTCTAACGGAGTGCTGATCTGAGGTGCGCGCATGCATAGCGGCTGAAAGTTGAGCGCGCATGCATGGCGGAGAGTTGAGTGCGCATGCATGGCGAAGAGTTGAGCGCGCATGCATGGCGGCGAGTTGAGCACGCATACATGGCGAAGGGTTGCGTGCGCATGCATGGCGTTGGAATCTTTCATAGGTGGTAGAATGTGATACGCGACTGCGCGCAAGCATCATGGCGGTGCGCATGTAGAGTGGCGGAAAGGTTGATCTGCGACTGCGATGGCAGAATGTTGATCCGCGGTGTTGATACGTGGGGGGCTTGTATTTCACCCTGCTATAGTGGCGCTGTTGCGTTATAGTGGTGCTGTTGGTATGCTAGTGTGTATGTGATCCGCGGTGGCGGGTGTTAATCCGCTGTGCCTGTTTTTGTCCGCCTATGCGCATGAGAAAGCGGTTGACACGCCGTGAACGGAATACAAATAACAAACATGGTGGTCTTCGTGATGGCAGCCTTCATGTCTTCCCGCTTGAACAGTGATGCGGATGCAAGAAACCAAATTTTTGGAGGCGCCCATCCATAATGACGCGGTGTTGTTCCGCGACGGCGCCCACGCATGTGGCGCAGTGTTCTTTTGTGACGTGATTGCGTAGTGGTGATCCACAAGTATGATGGCGGTGTGTTGTTTAGCGATGCGCATGCACGGTGGCGAGGTGTTGGATCGCGGTGGTGCGGTGCTCGGCGCCAGCGTGCATGCGTGATGGCGCGCTGCTGCTTCATAGCGGTGGAACTCATGCATGGTGGCATGCACCATGGCGGCCAGATGGTTATCCGCGGTGGCGTGTACGCGTGGTGGCGCAATGACATTACCCGGTGGCGAGGTTCACTTGTCGTGGTGCGCATGAATGTTAGCATTGTATTGAACCACGGCGAGCGCATGCGCGGTGGCGGAGAGTTGTGCCACGGTGATCATCACAACTTGCGGCTTGCTTGCCGGAGCAGGAGGCGGCGTGGACTCTAATTGCCCGCCATGTTTTTGTTTTTTCCAGTGATAGGTTTTTCAATGAAATTCTTGGATGATGATAAGAAAATTGGAAACTGGACCCACCGGGTATTTAGGATCCTACCTCCACTAGTCCCCCTAGTCCAGTGCTGCTCCTGGGCGTGTAAGCGGTTAGTTGGAGTTCTGGACTTATTAGGAGTGCTTGTACGGTTTTTTGGACCCGGTGCTTCCCAAATGTACCTTTTTGCATATGTATACTTTGCTTCGGGTTATAAGAGGTTTAATCATGATGGCGTGTTGAGCGGAGCGGAGCCGCGTTCGGTCTTGTATTCGGCGCGAAGCCGTATGGGTTTATGAGGATTCGCAACCTTTAAGTTTGGCGCGCGACCGATGGCCGTATGGGTTTATGAGGATTCCCAACCTTTAAGTTTGGCGCGTGGCCTTATGGGTTTATGAGGATTCCCAACCTTTAAGTTTGGCGCATGGCCGTATGGGTTTATGAGGATTCCCAACCTTTAAGTTTGGCGCGCGGCCGATGGCCGTATGGGTTTATGAGGATTCCCAACCTTTAAGTTTGGCGCGTGGCCTTATGGGTTTATGAGGATTCCCAACTTTTAAGTTTGGCGCATATTGACCCGCGGATGCGCATACATGGCAGCAGAATGCTGATTCGCGGCGCGCATGCATGGCGGCATACTAAGGATCCGCGGATGCGCATACATGGCAGCAGAACGTTGATCCACGACGCGCAAGCATGGTAGCGTAGTTAGGATTCGCGGGTGCGCATGCATGGCAGCATATTGAGGATTCGCGGGTGCGCATGCATGGCAGCGTATTGAGGACCCGCGGGTGCGCATGCATGGCAGCGTATTGAGGACCCGCGGATGCGCATACATGGCAGCAGAATGCTGATTTGCGGCGCGCATGCATGGCGGCGTAGTGGCGATTCGCGGGTGCGCATGCATGGCGGTGAAGTCTTCTGCGCAAAACCAAAGGCATGGAGTAGTCTTTCGAACTCACATGGTGGTTTCCGCGGGCGCGCATGCATGGCTGCGGTGTGAGGATCCGCGGGCGCGCGTGCATGGCGGCGGAATGGTGACCCGCTGGCGAGCATGCATGGTGGCAGTCTTGATCCCGGCGGTGCGTACGTATGGTGGCAGTTGAGCGCGCATGCATGTCGAGAGTTGAGCGCGCATGCATGGCGGGAGTTGAGCGCGCATGCATGGCGGAGAGTTGAGCGCGCATGCATGGCGGGAGTTGAGCGCGCATGCATGGCGGGAGTTGAGCGCGCATGCATGGCGGAGAGTTGAGCGCGCATGCATGGCGAAGGGTTGAGCGCGCATGTGCTTTGCCTTAGTTGTGCTTAGGTATTTTTATGGTCCAGCTTCGCAATACGTAGGATGGATGCTATGAGTAATTTGAGCTAAGGCTCATATTATTGGGCTAAGGCCCTAACGTTTTAGAGTTAAAACTCGTTAACGCGTCTGAGCTTGAAGCTCGCGCATGTATGTTTTACTTCGTTTTATTTTTAGTTTGATGTCAATACAATGTTGTCATATTGCTCAAAATTAATAAAGGGAAGTGTGAAACATGTATGCAAAAGGTAATAGAACGCATGTTAAGAAAAAATAGAGCGTATCATTATTCATAATGGCTTAAAAAGCCTTGATTACGAACTTGACAACTTTTACATGAAACATTTTCTAAGTTGTGCTGCGTTCCATGTGCGCGGGATCTTCCATAGGTGGTGGAATGTTGATCCGCGGCTGTGCGCATGCATAGCGGCGGAGTGGTGACTCGCGGGCGCGCATGCATCGCGACGAAGTCTTGATCCTCGGC
Organism: Bidens hawaiensis; assembly: GCF_021521415.1. Taxonomy (NCBI): domain Eukaryota; kingdom Viridiplantae; phylum Streptophyta; class Magnoliopsida; order Asterales; family Asteraceae; genus Bidens; species Bidens hawaiensis. Next base: position 12,912 of record NW_027504364.1, read on the forward strand.
AGTGCGCATGCATGGAAGCAGAGACTTGATCTCTGGTGGCGTGCATGCATGGCAATAGAGTCTTAACCCTCGGCACTGCGCATGCATGGCGGCGGAGAGAGGACCCGCCGGCGCGCATGCATGGTGGCACGCAGGTGTTGACCCGCGGTAAGTGACCCTCGGCACTGCGCATGCATGGCGTCGGGGTGTTCTTCCGACGCGGCGCATGCATGGCCGGGAGAGTTTGTCCGCAGCGCACTTGTATGGCGTCGGAGTGTTGATCTGCGGTGCGCGCATGCATGGAGGCGGAGTGGTGATCCAAGGTCGCGTATGCATGGCGGCGGAAACTTGATCCTTGGTAGTGCGCATGCATGGCGGCGGAGTGGTGACTCGTGGGCGCACATGCATGGTGGCGAAGTCTTGATCTTCGGCACTGCGCATGCATGGAAGCGGAGACTTGATCTCCGGTGGCACGCATGCATGGTAACAATATCTTGATCCTCCGCAGTGCCCCTGCATGGCGGCGGAGTAGTGACTCGCGGGCGCGCATGCATGGCGGCGAAGTCTTCTGCGCAAAACCAAAGGCATGGAGTCATCCTCCAACCCACATGTTGTCTTCTGGAAGGTTGTCTGATGAGTACAATCATGGTTGTCCTTATCCTGATTTGGATTAGACTATTGTCTCATTTGTTGTGTGTCGCTTACGCGCGGCCTTTATGCGCCTATCCCGGGGATGCGCAAGGTCTTCTCTTTATTCTCACACTAAATGTGTGTGTTGTGTGCATGTGATATGCGCCACGCGCAGATGTTTTATGCGCTTGCGCATAGGTTTTGGCTTTGTGTCTTCATGACATCCCGATTTCAAGCCTCTTGTCTATATCTTGTGGGTTGACCCGCCCCACTCGATGTTAAGGCGGGTGCATACCCCTTCAAGCCCCCCCAGTCTAATGTGTGTCTTGTCTCGCGCGAGCGAGGTAAGATAGATATTAGACTTAATAGTTTGGATCTACAAATTGAAAGTTAGATATGTAATTTTCAGTTTTTGGATCGTGTAAAAATTCCTCCTCGAAAATAGATCTGAAGCTCGGAGTGGAGAGAATTTAAAACCATCACAGATCCGGAGGCTTGACCGTCCGAATCAGGTAGTTTCTTTTTTGGATCTACAAATCTTTTTCAGCTTCATTTTTGCACAGATCTGGAAGCATCTTTTAGATTTATGTATCTTTTTGAGCTTTAATAGAACAAATCTTGAAGCATCTTTCTGTAAACTTCCAGATCTGGATTTTTCTTGGGAGAAAAAAGAATCGCAGATCTGAAATAATGGATGAACAGATCTGAGAACCGAGACGAAAATCGAAGGGTAGCTCGTTGCCGGTCCCACGGATGGCGCCAATGAAGAAACATGAAATGAATCTGACCTGATCCAAGATGATGTTCCTCGGTGTTCGAGATAAACGAAACACGACTTCATCTTCTTCTCCGGTAGTTCGAGACCTGCCATAGAAATATGGGGGTGTGGAGGTGACTGCTAAGAAATCTCGAGGATCTCTTGTTTACAGACACAAAAATGGTTATGGTGGTGGCTCTTATTGAGGACAACAACCCTTAATAAGGAAGTGGAGACCTCTTTATATAGGGGGCCTCATGGCCACCATCATGGTACCCTAATGGGCCTAGCCCAGTTAGGGTTACCTCCACAAAACCCCCTCAGCCCAATAATATTGTATTAGTCCATATAATAAAATAAGCCAGACATAATAAATTAAGGTCGTAAGCCGGGTTTAGTACCATACCCCTACACAGGCACATGATGAAGTCTGACTCACACTAAAGCGCATACCATCTCTAACATAAACGGCCTTTAGTGGAACTACGGTAATAAAGGACTAGTGGAATTTTCAGAGAATGGCTATCAATGGAAGTATAAGATTCCACATATAAGATGATTCTTTATTAACAACTTAACTGATTAGAGGAATCTGGTCAGTAGATCTTCATCAATTGTTTATTTAAACGCTATCACGGCCATATTTAATAAATGTTCACATGGCATGTTTAGCACGATCAAATATAAAAAGTTTAATAACATGTACAACACAAATCATTTAACACAACGAAACATAAGCATTATCGTAACACGAATGCCATAAAATGTTTTAAGATCATTGTTGACATAATCACTTAACATGGGTAACAAATACTGGAAGTAACTAACATGATAAAATAGAAGTTATGATAAATTACATTCCATCTAATCCTTAAAGAACAACCGTCTATGGCATTATTAAAAGAGAATTCCATAAAACTACATCCTTTTGTATCCATGTCTTAAGTGTATCATTTTGATCTTTTACCTATTTCACACAATTACTTAACCGGGTTATAATTGGTTACACGGATTGAACATGTTTTCAATAGTGTTATTAATCATCACAAGCTTACTTTCATTTATTTTCAAGCATTTTATAGTTCTCCAATGATCTGGGTAGTGGTACTCTCCCTTCCGATTTATTTTCACTTAAATCAATCATCTCAAGCTTCCTTTCATTGCTACATATGTTGGGAACGGTTCCTTGGAAGGTGTTGCATCTTAGATTCAACATTACCAAGTAATTGCTTAGTATCTTCAAGCATGGGGGAATCGTGCCAGTAATGTTATTGAGCAACAAATTAAGCAACCGGAAAGACAACAAATCACATATGGATGGTGGAATTTCTCTGGTCATAAATTGTGGCTCAGGTCCAGTGTCCATAAACTAACCCAAGAAGCAACTAGTGAATGTTGCTCATAACCCATTACGAGATTATGAGAAAGTGAAAGTCCACTCAGTGTTTCCTTGCTAATGTTCCACATCCATCCCTCAATATTGTAGTTATAAAGGTACAAATATACTAGTTGATATTGAAACCGCAAACATTTTTGAAAATACTTTCAAGTTACATGATTCCAACTCTAATTCAATGAACATCGGTTGAGTTTCATTTGTGTGGGTATCTATGAATGAATGTGTGATAGTGTTTCCGCTAAGATCCAGATATTTAAGTTTCTTAAGAGAAATGAAAAGGTTAAAGTTCACTGTGACATTGTTTTTATCCAAATAAAATAATTCTAGATTTTGGAAATGAGCTTGAAAGTTGTCCTTTTAACCGATTTTCGGAATGGTATAATTCTTTAACTTGGGTCAGATTGAAAAATGATGATGGGATGTCACCATACAGGTTGACATCTTTAAGATCCAAATAAGTGATCTTCGTTAGCTTACCTAACCAATCAGGCAGCTTCCATCTATCAAATTTGTTTCCGTAGAGGGACAAATATTTTAGATTTGAAAAGTTCTCTAAAGAGGGAAGCCTACCGATGAACTCACTACCAAAAAGATCCAGAACTGTTGATGTGTGTGTGAAAGAACGTACTTTAAGTGTTTTATATCGTGTATACATGTTTATATGTATCAAACACGAGTACTTTGAGTGGTTTTATGTGTATAGGTGCTCGAGGCTTAAAGGAACTATTTTGGAGCATTCAGGATGGCAAGGAATTGAGTTATGGGCAAAAAGGAAGCAATCGGGGGAGTTCGGAAGGGATTCGTGCACATTTAAAGTAAAACGGGCATACCCGGGGATAGAAAATGAGTTACGTAACTCATAATCAATAAATTTTGGTTTCTTGACGAGACGAGTATAAGAATGGAATAAAAATACCGTAAGGCAGAAGCTTCTGATGGTAAGCTATGGTACCATCGTAAACTACGGTGACCAGGCCGTAGCTTACGGCCCGGTCTCACTGGAAATTCTATTTTTCTTGTTTTTCTTCCGTATGTAAGCTCAGAAAACCCAAAATTCGAATATGCTTCATACCCTATCTACCTTGGACGAGTTGGGAGCCTTTTTCCATTATCCTAACACCTATCAATCATCATAATTATCCATGTCATCATCCGTTCAAGAATCAAAGAAACTATTCAAGATGCATATGCTAGGCTAAACCGTTCGTGGCCATCACCGGGCGTAGGGTTGTGCTTGTAGTTGGAATTTATTGATTCAACCCTTCACCTTGGATTTAGATTTGGTTAATCATTTGGTTTGTTGAATCTTTATGTCTGTTTATGTAGTTGAACAATTTATCTTAATTGAATGCTTTGAAGTTTTATCAATTAATTGATTTGTGGTCATCAACTTTTAGGATTAGGTTCTTAGAGTCATTGACCCGTTTATCTTTAACCATTAAGCCGATTGCGTTTATCAAACCTTAAAAATGGTAATCAATTAGATTATTATTCATCCAAACCAATTGTTCGGATTAAGTTCTGACAATCCATGAGGTCAAATATTAGGTAGCGTTTGGTATTAGTTAATGAAGGACAAAATGGAATCACTCATTCAAACACAATAAAAATAAGTGTGTTTAGTTGAAAACCGGAAAGGAATAAGTCACTACCAAAGAAATGGTTTTCCTTCTAAAAATAGTTATTTTCATTCCTCCCACTCATCATGTTTTTTTTTCATTCCCTACCTTATTTTCATGTTATTTATCTATTTTGTTTTTCAATAACATTTCATAATTCTTATACTAAAACGTAGCAATAGAAAACATTTTTAATAAAATTTTCTTTTAGTTCCACTATGATTTATTTATGTTATTCTATATTACGATCTACCGATATTTGTTTATATAATTACAAAGCATGTTTAATTTATTATATATATTAATTGGATAATGTTGTGAAACAAACTATTTTAAAGAATGGATATTTTTATCATTTTTTATTAATTGTATTTCATTCTTTCATCTTTCGCTTTTACCAAAGAACACAAGGTAATGATACATTTCATTCCTAAAGGGTAACCAAACATAGTAATGGAATATAATGATCCATTCCATTCCATTGTCTATTTCATTCCCTCGTTCATTCCATTCTCTCGCTTATTCCATTAACTCATACCAAACAGACCCTTAGTCTTTTGATTATTTATTTAAACAAAGTAATATACAAATAGGTTTAATTACTTGTCCAACCTGCATCACAACCTGAAACTTGGAGATTGATTATTTCCTCATAATTGCTTACAAATCAAAGTAAAGTAACGGTGTTAACAAATCTTTCAAACTGCTTGACATCGTCTGTACGTCCACTTAGTTTAATAATTAATAAATTTTGAGTTTGATTAGCACTTTCCACTGATTTTCTGTGGATTCGACACCTTACTTGCCCTTGTTAGTAAAAGTATTTTATAAATGTTTTTTATTGATCTTTCGATATCGATCAACTGTAAGTCGTGTCAGGTTACTTACAGATGCAGGTAGAGTCCCCATGAAAGCGCATATATTAAAATCCAAGATCTTCAAGTGTTTGAGATTCCCAATAGAATCTGGAATTTGAGATAAACTGAAATCGTTATCTGCAAGGTTTAGTCTACAACGGTGAATGAGGCTGAAGAGGTTGTTGTTGGAGTAGATGTGACCATATAGAAAGCTGTTGCTCAAGTCGAACCTGATCACATGACCCATCCAGCTCTCCACCCCATCCCATAAACAGCAATTTCTATTTCTCCCACCATTTGATCGCTTCCATGAAGCAAGCTTATGATAAGCAAGAGGACCAGAAGATGCAGAATGGTTAATAGACATGCTCTCTTTGACTTGAGTAATAGAGAACACTCATCAGCATGGCTCAACGAGGAAAAGTTATTGGCCAAGGCGGATATAAGTACGTATAGTACCGGTATTAACATATACACATAACACATGAATAGATTTTGCCATGGTGTTTAAAGATGACGTTAAGTTTATGTAGAAGATTATACATGTTCATTATATAAACAACTTCTATGATTAGAAAAACATTAAGCAAAACAAAAGCTTTATTCGTGCCAAAAAAAGTCGAAAAAATAATAAATAAAAGTGAAAAGTTACACTTAATGAAAGTTAAACTTATGTCATACGACAAGTGTAAAAGATGAAAAAAAAACAAAAACTAATGATTAAATTCAAACGAAGATTAACATCAAAATTCAATTTAATAAAAACCATAGGAATAAATTCCTTTATGTAAAAACAAAGATTGTTTTAAAAATAATAAAATAATGCCAAATTTCCAAAATATTATAAGTAAATCATGCAATTACTATATCTTTTTCTTTAAATAGGTTTTATTCTATTAAAACATATCCAATAGATTAAGAGGGAGAGGCAAGAGGTCAAAACCTTTTTAACTTTCAGATGAATTGAGTCAGTCCTGGATTGTTTTATTTCTAGTTTTTTGCTTAAAATTTTTAGTATAAATTATTCTATGCTGGTGTTGGTGAAAAAGCTAGAATGCCAAAAAAATATTTATAAAAGTTGCATTTCTTGAGAAATTTCACTCGTTCGGTCATGAAGACTCTGAATTAATGGCTATACAGGAACAAGTAATGATTATTAGTATTTAGTGGTGGACTTCTTGACCCGGCGCACGAGTAAAAACTTTTCATAAAGCATAAATACCGTAAATTCAATAAATGACCAAAACAATTTATAAAACGAATCTATCATTTATGTAACATATAGTTTGCCATAAACTCATCGTTTCTGTTCTTGTCAAACATATCCGGCATGTGGGTGTTTCACATGATCTGGGCCTTCAGCAACATTGCATAAAATTTAGACCTAGGAAAGCAGGCGCGTTGGGTCGGGAATGGGTCAAAAAGGGTTTGGGACATACAGAAGGGAAAATCTTCTAAATAAACAACTGACCAAAAATACACCAAAATTGGGCACCAAAGGAGTCTATTTTTCAACATGTAGCAAGGTATATATGGTGCCTGCTTGGGTCGGATACAAAGGAGCCTATTTGTTAGTGTGTAAGCAGCTATGGTGCCTGCTTAGGTCGACTCCAAATGAGCCTATATTTACTAGCATGTAGGTAGCAGATTGGTCTTACCTTCCAGCATGTAACACCATACGTCTTGGCCTTATCGTTATGGTTGGTCTCCTCTGTATCATATATGTGACGCATGCTAGTAAATATAGGCTGTTATGGTTGGTATCCTCTGTATCATATATGTGACGCATGCTAGTTTGTGGTGGTGCTGAATTATTTTTCATTGGATTAAGTATTAGACTTCATTGTTACCTAGTGGTACTAAAGCCTGAAGGGGTTATGTTGTCATTTTTTATCCCGTAAAGCCAATATTCTTTACCATAGCAAAATAAATATTACAGTTTTAGCAAGGTGTAGAAAATTTTAAACGCTTATGACAGGAGAAGCTTTATTTTACCGCTTCTCGTTCCTCCTTTAAGAGAAAGAACACTACAACAATTATAGTTAAAAAATAAAAATTTGACCATTAGACATTAAAATTTAGACAAAATAGCAAAAGACATTCTTTATGTTTGATCATTTTTTCAAATGGGCGTCCTTTAGTAAAAGAAATGACAGAAAACATGCTTCATGTTTTAAATCTCCTTCGTGTTAGCTCCTTTGACTCTAACACAATTAAATTTTTTTTGTTAAATCTAATCACGTGCCTTGCACATGAGGGTATATCAGTTCATTTCACCATTTATATAAAATAATTTTAATATAAATAAAATTAAAGAATTACATATTATAAATTAAAGAATTAAAAACTCTCTCTCTCTCTCTCTCATTCACCACCACCACTCTGTCTCTATATATTTCTCTCTCTTTCTCAACCTCCCCC
>NW_027504365.1:0-29359 GCF_021521415.1 Bidens hawaiensis
ATTTTAAGCATCTATAATACGGGTTATTTAGATTAACAATTAACCTATCAAACGTTAATCAATTTCAGTAAGTTTGGCTTTGTTGGATTCGTTTTTACATACTAAAATAGATCTATGATTTCTAGACCAAAACCGAACTTTACGAACAAGTTCTTGATATAAACATACCTTAAACGAGTCGGTTAAACGAACACGGTCTAGTCTTGATATTGTTTTGGTTCTTCACGACGATCTAGCACCAACGGGTTCGGGTTTCCACCTTAGAATCTTGGCTCGGGTTATAGGATGGTATTTGTGTGTGTTATCAAGGTGTAGGCTATGGTGTGGATTTGGATAGTAATGGAAAGGATTAGGGTTTAAGGGGTATTTATACTCCCTTAAGCCCATGGACCTAAGGCCCATCTTTCCCTTTTGGTCCATAATTAATTCCATCTAAAAGCCTACTTATCCTATCATATTTATTATTCTTATTATTAACCGAACGGAAAAATTGGAATGTTACAACATACCATACATATGTGTTCTAGTTATTACCACATCATATTCCAAGTAACGAGTTTCAGTACAGATATCGTTTTTAATACACATCATATAATCATACCACATTAGGTGAACAATAAGTTTATCAACACCTTGTATGTATGCTTCCAATTTGTTAACCACGCGGAAGTATTCAAACTTCAAATCTTATATATTAAATTCATACTTTACTTTTAACATCATGAGAACTTGTTTAATATTTGTATCGTACCAGAATTTGGAATCAAGTCTTGAACCGAACACTTTCATCTTTAACCTTCAGCTCTGATTACCAACTTGTAAGACCCTTAAAAATTAACCGTAAACAGACCGAAATATATAACTTTTTTTTTGTTATTATTTATACTAGCCATCATAAGCGGCAGCAACTTAACGACGTTTAACATCCATAAATAAAGTATTAAGCTTAACAAAATGAGAAAGCAATGAAGACGATTCTTATATTACGTTCGCATCACGACTTGATCTTCTTCCGGTACCATAAGCTTTTAGATACCTGATAGTTACCACCATAAAACATTTAGTAACTTATTATATAAACGAGTCGTTGACTCCGAAGTGTGAAATAGCACAATCAAAAAATTTGTATGTCGCGTAGCGCAACGGATATTGGAACCAAATTGTTGCGTAGCATGACGACTGATGAGTTGACTTAGGTCAGTTGCCGTCTCCCTCGCACTAGAGATGCCTATTGTTGCACTCTGCTAAAGTGAGCAGGTGTCTAGATTTGCAGTCCCCTAATATTAGCAGGTGTCCAGATTTGCACCCCTCTAATATTAGCATGTGGCCAGATTCACACCTCTTATATAAGCAATTGTCTATGTGGCACTCCACTTAAGTTAATAGTTGTCTAGATTTGCACCCCTCTTATATTAGTAAGTGTCCAATTGTACACCGCGCTTATATTAGCAGATGTTTAGTTTTACACCCCTCTTATATTAACAAGTTCTTATTTTCTTTCCCTTCATATTCGGTTCTAACCCGAATTTTTTGGTCCGTTAAGGGTATTTCTATCATTATTGTATTCTATTCACTTCAAATAAAAATAATGTTAGCAGGTGTCGAGATTTGCACCCCTCTAATATTAGCAAGTTCTTGTTTTCTTTTCATTTTTAATTCTGGTTTCTAACCTGAATTATTTAGCCCGTTAAGGGTATTTCTATCATTAATATATTCTATTTACTTCAAGTAAAAAAACTCTTATTTTCATCCAAGCACAAACTACTTTATGGTTGATATATAATCACACCATGACCTCTACGACGCCATGGTCGTTTATACCTTGGTTTCATTGTCAATGTCGGTTTAGGGCCATATAGACCATAGACGACCCATTCAATTCATTCTTGTGATATCAATCACTTTTGAATAAATCAAACGTCATAATTTAATTCCTCCTGGTCTTAGCCATGTTTCGTATACTTAGGACATCACCTTCGTCTCTATGACTTCATAAGTCATTTACACATCGGTTCTGACAAGTCCTTTATTTAAATCTTAAAAAATTATTTTTTATTATTCAAACCAATAATCAAACTTCTCCCAATCATTTTGTCAAGATACCTAAATCGATATACTTTCGTAACATAATAAAATGAAACATCTAGTCATGTACCTTCAAGCTTCTCGTTTTGTTTCGTGTCCCGTCCGGTTCGATCTTTTGTAACATAATAAAACGCAACATCTAGTCACGTACCTTAAAGCTTCCCATTTTGTTTCGCGTCCCGTCTGGTTCGATCATTCGGATTGTCACTCGAGTTGCCTATAAATCACAACCCAGTTACTCATGAGGATACTCTTCTTTTTATATCCTATTTATTAACATATGCCAACATTTTCCAAAGAGTTAATATCAACCTCCTTATGTTTAGATATCATATTTCTCATTCAAGCATTGCATCAAACACCTTGTAGGCACGATTTTTAAGTTGTGCATTTATTTAAATTTCATAACTTTCTACCACTTCATATAATCCTAGTTTCATTCAAATCTCATAAACAATCAATTTATATGTAAAAGTGGGTCAAATCATAGCTAATACACTACCTATTGTTCATGAAATTGGGGTTCTTCGCCTTATGGTTAAAATCCACTTCATAGTAGACTTGAACACTAACAAACAAGTGATTTGTGCCAAGTACTTCATAATTTCAACATTCATCATGAATTTAAGGATTCATGTACTATCAATTTCATCACATGATCACAATCCATTCACTAATTCCAAGTAATCTACTTGTCATCTTTCACTACTATATCAAATATGATTTCAATACATACCTTATGATCACCAAGTTGAGATGATCACAATTTTACCCACATGCAAGGGTCTTATTGATAATTAACCTTTCAATTTTGAGAATTTGATAATCAAGGGTTTCTCCCTTCTTGTTCTTCTCCCTGATGATCGGCACACACAACACACACGTGTGTGTGTGTGTGTGTGTTTATTTTACTCCAATTTTATAATTCATATGTTTTGTCTGATTTTGAACATGTTTAGCCCATATATTTTATCTAGTATTTAAAACGCAACTTTTAACCCATTTTCGGGGTGTTACTGGTATATGGTTCGTATTCGAGTAAAGTGGAAGAAAAGGTTTATGGATCATACCCTAGACTTCCTAGGCCTTATGTTTTACTTACAGTTGATACGTTTCTTGATGGTTTGCCTGATTCCAAGTTTTGTATAGAAGAAGAGGATGAATATCCGAATTTGGATGAGAAAGAAGGGTCCGAATTGGCGATTTCTAGCAAGAAACATTGTTGGAAATGGGTTAATTTCGATAATCTTTCATCTTGAAGTATGTAAATTCAAGTTTTGATGCTTATATATATGATACTAGCTTTTGAACCCATGTATCACAAAATTTGTCAGATGATAAAAATAAATAAGGTCCGTCAAGTAAAGGAAGAAAATAAAATGTAAAAAAAAGAAATGAAATATATAGTACAAACAATAAGAAATCTAGAATCTCAAACTTATAAATTTGAGAAAATCTCTTTATATACGACATTTGTTGTTTTATCACAAGTATTCCCATCACCATTCAATATTAACAATTTTTAGACCATGTTTGCTAGTTAACCTAGATAATACAACATGTAGTGTCCATGAGAAAAAAATTTGATATCGAAAGAACAAACCAAACTAGAAAAACATTATTCTTGGCTATTTTCTACTTGTTTACTATTATATCTCTACTTCTTTGATTTTCAATCAATATTTTACTTATAATTTCTTGGATATTTTATAACCCATGTTAATTCAAACATGACCTGTTTAGTAAACTACATAACTCCAACATGTCCATCTAATAAATGGGTTGATACGTCAACCCATTTAAGTATAAGAGATCTTTAAAAGGTTCATATTTAGATTTTAGATGGGTTATTTAAGTAAATTTAAATTTTGATATTTTAAGTAAATTATAAAAAAAATTGAACGACAAAATGATATAACACTTTACGGGGAAAAAAACCCTTAAACTTTTATTTTATACCTTAACCACCTTATTACCTTACCAAAGTAGGGCTGTCACTTTTACCCGAAACCCGAAACCGAACCCGAGAAAACACGTATCCGAACCCGAACTAAACCGACCCGAAAAACCCAAACCCGAGAAAAGACTAACCCGAACCCGAACCGAAGTAATTCGGGTTGGAACTCGGGTTTGAATTATAAGTTTCGGGTCAACCCGAATAAACTTTTAGTTTGAAATTAAATATATTTTTTGGTATAATAGGCTTAGTCTTGTCAACTAATTTTGTCAAAATATGGTCATAATCGATTGTTGTCATTACAACTATTATAGATCGATTGTTTATTGTTAATTTATGTTTTCTGTTTATTACTAATAGTAACCATAACCGAACAACCAAATCAAGGCCGATTGAAGACGGTTATGGTTTGAGTTAGTTTTACTCTCCTTTTAGATTGTTTTATCAAGTTATGTTGGTTTATTATTTGACTAGGTTATTGTCCCGTGGGAGCCACGGGTGGAAATATTATAATCGTCTGATAAACACATATAATTTCAAACGACAATATTTCTCGTTCTCGAAAGTAAGTTAATAGAACTTGTCTAAATTCGAAGGATAGACAAAGTCTATTAAATCAGATATTGGATATAATGAATTGTTAATTAGAAGATCATCAGAATTTGTACATTCATATGTCGTCATTTGAACCCCCCCCCCCCCCAACATTCCTTCACCTACATCCAATAGTCAATTCGCAAATTATTTTATCTCTTCAACATGTAAGGATTGACATCTAACTGTGAGCCTCGTATTTTTTTGATAGTTTAAGTACCTTGTGCTTTTACAAGGTGTAGGAAGAACTACTTCAAGTGTAATTTAAAATAAACATGAAGAAAATTTTATACAATTTAACTATTTATTTAATAAAAAGTATCATAAAGTTAGTATCTACAACTCCCTAGATACTTCCTTTATATAAGGTTTATACTTTAATTTGTAGCATTTCGCTGTTAATAAATACAAAAAGGAACAAATTGGTTTTTTAATAGCTAATAACTAAACAGTTACAAATATCAATTGGCTTATATAACTTGTTTAGCGATTCATAGAGCCATAAATTGTATACACTCTAATATTGACTTGAACTTGTTGTAACTTGAACTCAAGATGTTAGTAACCCATATTAGCTCAACATGTTCTAAATCATGACACGAACCTCCACAATTTGACATGCCTAACTACATATCGATATGGCTGCTAATAACAGTCCGGATGTGGCAACCATTCGATATAGTGATGTATTTTATTTTCCATTAGTAAGATACTGATCATGTATTCATTTTTTAATACATATAAAAGATGAATAAAATAATTTTTAGTGGTTCTTAAATATTTAGTAGTTCTCATTGAGCTCAACAGTATGTATAAATCTTAAAATATTGGTTTTATTTATTAATCTGTATTAATAATCTTTATATCCATGAAGACAAGTATCTACAACATATGATATATTGTTAATAAAAAATAAAATTGCACAATGATTTTGGCTAGAAAGTAGTTTAATATATTAGAGAAACAGAACTTTCTCTTTTTATAGTACTCTTTATAAATGAGTTTAATAGACTTTACCTAAATCTTGTACGTATGAAACTAATTTATTTATTTTCCTCCCGAAAAGTCATGCACTTGGCCATTAACATCTTCTCCGTCTTATTTTTGCGAAATGAAATCAAGCACAACAATATTATCTTAGAAGGACTTACTAATTATTATAGTGTAAAAAAGGTTTCAAATTTAATAATGAAAATATTAACTTGTATAGTAATGATAAGGTAAATAAGAAATTTGGCCCTCACTATAAATATATATGCACTTTGTAAGCACGATAATGTTGTTTTGGAATTCCAAAAAATGGGCAGTGTTGTATCTAAACCATCATGGAAGAAATATTAAATAACTAATTAGTAATTAATCAATTTAAAGGTCAAAATTAAATTAACTACGCAATTGATGAATATAAAGTAAGAAATTACCTTTTATTCAAATTTCACTGTCAAGCTCCTAATATGTAATTATAATAAAAAGACAGTTTATAAAGCTTTCGATAAATAAAGTAAAAAATCTTATACAACAAACACCAAATAAATTGAGGTTTTTACCTAACACCTGATTAGAGATTGAGCATGAGATGATAGTTTATATAACCTTTTGATATCTTATTTTCCATTAGTAAGATACTAATAATGCATTCATTTTTTAATACATACAAAAGGTGAATAAAATAATTTTTAGTGGTTCTTAAATATTTAGTAGTAATTGAAGCTTATTATTGTATAATAGTATTATTCCTCCTAATCATTATGTCTCCACATGGGGCGTCATCACCAGAAAACTGCCTCAAAAAAGCTTTCAATAATTCCTACAAAAGTCAATGATATAAATTTAAGTAAACATAGTAAATAAATTAAATATGAATATATGTTATTAAGCTTGTTACCAAATGTTGTGAAACTGAATCTCTTAATTTCTTAAAAATAAAAAAAAACAACACATTTTCCCATTTAAATAGAGAATAATTAAATATTTTAATTACAATTAATTCATAAACTGATGATTTTGCATAATTATGGTAAATTGAATGATATGTGATTTTGGTAATTGAATGTGATTTTAATCCGGTTATTCAAATGATTTTGAATTTTGAGATATTTAATGATATTAGAAAAGTTAGTCTCACCATTTTTATTATAGAAAGGAATTAATTTTGATAAATGATTATCATAAAGTAAATTAAGAAAACTATTAAATGATTCATCATAAAGTAAATTATCCCTTCTTTAGTAAACATCATTTTAATAAAGAAATATAGTATATACATAGGCTTAATTAATTGTATCATATCCCATATAATAAGCATCCTTTGAAGTTAGTTTATACATTTATTTTTAATTAGTTGACTCAATTAAAATTTTCAATTTCATATCCCGTCTCTAGTAAAATTATTTTAATATATAGACTTAATTAGTATACATTATTTTTTTATGAAGCTAAACAAAGTTATATTCTATGCTTAATTATTTATGTTATTGTTAACTGGGTCTAATTTTAGATGTATGGGAATTGACAATACCAGTTACCAAAATTCGTTTAACTGATATGATTAATTATATTAATGGTAATAAATATCAATTACTAACTTATTCTTGTACATTACTAATTTTATGCTCTAGCTTGAAATATGGTGTAGATTTTAATATATCAATTTTAATTATATTGAAATTAATCATGTTTAAAACATTATATCACCTAACCTAACTAAAACACGTATTATAAGAATCTTTATAAAAACGTAAATACATTAATTAATTAACAATAAAAATTTATTGGTTACCTTAATTAAAACACGGTAATTAAAAAAATTATAATAAAGACACATTAAATTGGTCAAATGTATTAAAGATTCTATAATATACGTTAGCACTAGATTATTAACTATATAACCTATTTTTGTAAGTGGTCAAGAATTCGAATTTCAAAATGGTTCAAATAAATAATTTTTTTTATTCACTTAAGGAATTTAGTTGAAATTGACATTAAATTCACAATAACTTGAAATATTTAAGAAACTAATATATTTTTTTTATTTAATGCATGAATATTGAATAATTATGAAATGAGTTTATATTTATGGATGGTATTCAAAAAAATAAAAAGGGTTGAAAAATATTAGTCAGATTAGGAATGAGAATTATATTTAAATATGTAAATTTTATTTAAACCTATAATATAAATGGTCAAATTGAGTCAAATCGTTAATTTATTCAAATTGTTGTTATTTAAACCTATTCAATATAATCAAATATGTAAATGTTATTTAAACCTATTCAGTATAATTGGACTTTGACCAACAACAATATAAGACTGATTATCTTACTATAGATAATTTAATGTATTATAGAATAATAAACTAAATTTCATTTCGGGATTATATAATAATCAGTTAAATTACATAAATTGTGAAAAATAAATAAATACATGAATACTAACATAAATATAAATCAATATTAAACAAAAATAAAATACATCTTATCAAAAAATTCTCAATCCATGAAATTAGCTATACCAAGTTGGGGACAATAACCTGAAATGATAAAATTAAATATTAATATTAATATCACATAATAAATATATTACAAATTATGGAAGATTTGAATCATGTGAAAAAATGTAAAATTGATGTTATAACTTACAACCAGAAAATTTAAATCACGTTACCGGAAAAACGAAATAGTGAAGATCTCAATTGAATCTTCGATTTTGATATATAACCTAAAAAGATTATAAGAAAAAAACATATAAATATTAATATAAATACAAACAAAAACGGAAAATTATCAGTTTAATCTTGGATTTTGATATAGAATCTAAAGATATTATAACAAAGTAATATAAAAATTAAAATAAATATAAAACGTTACTGGAAACCCGTAATAACTTCAACATATTAATTCAATCTTGGATTTTGATTTACAACCTAAAGATATTATAAAAATATATATAGCAATTAAAATAAATATAAAACATTACCCGAAATCTTACCAGAAACAATAGATCCTTACCGGAAAAACGTATAACAAAATTGGCCATTACCGGAATATAGGAGACGGTTGAGGAATAAGCCGAGGTAGAGAGAGAGAGAGAGATTAAAATGGTTAGGGATTTGTTAGTGTAAGAGTTATCGTATGAATATTAGGTATTTATACACGAATTTCCTATTGTAATTAGAAACAAAAAATTAAGGAAACTCAATTAACTTAAAATAATGACGAAAATTAGGCAATTAAGATTAATTATTTTTTAAAATTTCAATTACTAAAATGTATTGTTCATAAATTAAATCTATACTATATTTAAATCTAGACTATATTTAAATACGGAATTAAACTTATTAATGTAGAAATATAAATTACTAATTCGAAAATTGAGATCTTCTTTCTCGAGGTGAAAAATTTTAAAAAACAAAAAAATCATTTAGGAACAATAACACTTTTAAACAAAAAAAAGAATACAAAAATGGACGATATAAAAACAACACAAAATAAAAACCTTAGACACAAAGCTAATGGTGTTTGCTAAAGAGAGTTTGAAGGTGTAAGAATTACCGTATGAAACTTAACTATTTATACGGATTGAATTATGGTTGACTTAATTATAGAAGGAATGTATGCAAGGAATTGATCAAAAACAAATAATTAGGGAATTTCAAAAAATTTAAAAAAACTTAAAGTAAGAACGATAAGTAAGGAATTAGGATTAATGGATTTTTAAATATTAAATTTACTAAAATGTAATGTTCCAAATTTAAATTATTATAAATATAATATTATTTAATTTAAATTTAAATGTTGACTATATTTAAACAAACGGAAATAAACTTATTAATGTAAAAATATAAATTAGTAATTTATTTATTTATTTACAAAAATATAATTAATCATCAATTATAACACCGTATATGTAATTTATAAAATAACAATGTCTATAATATATCAAATTACAATAAATTTTTATATAATGAAATACTGAATCATATGATTGAAAGTTATAAAAATAATCAACATTTAATTATATATGTAATATATAAGGTGTGAAAAAAGAAATTACTAATTTTGTTTTTATTTATTAACATGAACACAATTTTAATAAAACTGAACACTAATTATTAAATCCAATATAATCAATTAGAATATTTAAAATCAGCACCATATATTTAAATCAATAATTTAGAAATTTAGAATCAGTAAACAGGTCAACATTTGTATTTATAGTAAATCTTAAGGATGGTTAATAAATTCCTTAATCAATTGAGCCATTAATAAGTTAAATATTGTAATTGATATTAATATATTTGGTTGCAATTTATATATACGTAAAATTTATTAGTTCTAATTTTATATTTATGTAAAATTTATGTAAAATAATGATTAGTTAAACGATTGACTGATCATCCGTAATTATAGTAAAAATTAATTATGATAAATCATATACTTAATCAAATAATCAAATAAGCTACAATAATTAATTCAAATTTAGAAATTCCGTAATTATACAATTTCCTTAACCAATTTCCTTAACCAAAGGGGTGATTCTTTCCTAAATTTTGCGATAATGGTACAAACCGGTCAATTTAATAAATTTTTTAAATATAATAGTAGAACCAATTATACTAAAGTTAAGTTCATATTCTCTCTATATTGAATCGTATTGATGAAATATATATTAATTATCTAAATTATATATTATATATTATCTAAACACCATTAAACCTGTTAAGAAAAACAAAGAGTTTGAATAAAATCAATCATAATAAAAAATAATAACATAAAATTAGTTACAAAACATATTTATACTTATAGTATACATAATAAATAAATCGTAATTAATTATTAAGTAGAAACATAATTAAAAAAGATTCAAAATTCAAATTTAAAATTAAATATTAAATGAAAGATGAAAGATAATGCTTTAAGGGAATTGATTAATCTTATTTTAATTTATTATTGATTTATTTAATTAAGATGAAAAATGGAGAAGCTATTGATATATATGGAAACTCTAATGAACAACCAATAGAAAGAGAGGATTTTGACATAAAGCATATTGCTTTAATAGTATAGTTAGATTATTTGCTTACGATCAAAGAATAATATGTTGTTTATACTTAGCATTGTAGTTTTTTTATAAAAAATTGTTTTGTTTTCTAGGATTCTCGAAACCCGATTAACCCAACCCGAAAAAACCCAAACTCGAATTACCCGAACCCGAACAACCCTTGAGAGATTCGAGTTGGGTTTCGGGTCAAGATTTAAAATTTTGAAACCCGAAGAACCCGACTCGAAAAACCCAAGGCCCGAAAAACAAACCCGAAGAACACCCCTATACCAAAGTAAAAAAATCGCATATAACTGGTGAATTAGGTTGGCCTTCATGTTAATTTTACAATAAGAGGTTAATGTGTTATTTATGATATTAAAGATTATTATTAAAAGTGAACGAAATTTCTAATTCGTTTTCTTTTCTGAACCAATAAAGATCTAATTCTAGATCAAAAGATCAACTACTATACAACAAAGAAAAACTTTCTCATTATATAAGAAGATCTGAAGATGAGCTATACAAAGTACAAACCAATCATAAACACTTGACTTATTTAGGTCACATACCCTTACATATATTATTATTATTATTATTATAATTATTATTAGCTTTTATATAGCTGTTAAACTGTGATCGTATTATTAATATTATTATAATTAGTAGTAGTTTTTATATAACTGTTAAACTTTGATTTCCTTTATTTTGCTTCATACACATGTACTTAGAGCCGAGGGTCTCTCTGGAAGCCACCTCTTTATTCCTTTGGATAGAGGTACGGTGTGCCTACATCCCACCCTCCCCAGACCCTACTTATAGCTTTGCTGTCGGTGGGATTTTACTGGGCATGATTGATGATGATGATGATTTTATCAAATCCAACATATGTAAGTATTTGGCACTCAAACTGTGGTCAAACACCGAGACCCTTGCTTAGAACTCAATGGGCCTGCAGGTGCAGCTGAACCAAAAGGCAAAACAACACAATTTACAATAAACATATACCTGCCAGAAACCCAAGTTCCCACCTTCCACCGGAGTTGACCATTTGACTTGAGGTTTAAAACCAACCTTCCCGCCATTTGATCACGACCCATTTCATACCCGAAAGATGGGTCCACGGGTAACCCGTTCGCAACTAAAACCAATGATAGAAGATTGTGATCCTTGTTTTCTTGGTAAAAAGGAGGGATAGACGAATCAAGAGTTATCCTTTGGCCCTTATAAGAAGCATAAACTTGAATTTCATCATAGTATATACCAACTTTTTGATTCGGGTTTTTAGAAAGAAGAGTGATTTGAATGGATGAGTTGAGAAGGTGAAAACCCGAGAGGCCGAGTTGGTAAATATCGGCTTCTTTGAGGGAAAATTCGGGCTTGGCGGGGTGGAGTACGAACCAAACAGCAAGCATGAGTAAGAGGATTGAGAGGATGAAGGTGATGAACGTGTAGACTAGTTTCTTATGATGTTTTTTGATGTTTATATGTTTCTTTTTGGCACAATGTTCGGGTGATTTTTCGTCAATCTGAGACATATTTTCTTAAGGAGGAAGCTAATAAGGGTATGGGTGGTGGGAGGCTTATATATGAAGTAACAATTGGAGTGGGAGAAGCTTTGGCCTTTAGGCTTTATAGCTCTTCAATTATTGTAGAAGGTGTGTGACAGACCTTCTAATCTTTGGGGTTGTTTGGACGCTTGTTTCCAAAGTGATCATGTGATAGTGAATAGCATCTCTAAGGCTGAGGGGTGTGGAGCGCTAGAAAGGGCGCAAGAGGCCAGCCGCTCGCGCCCACCACACCACCGAGGCGCGAGAGGGGCGCGAGAGGGGCGCGAGCGCGGAAAAAGAGGCAAGCGCAAGGGGGTTCGCGGGACCTGTGGGGCGTAAATGGGCTTGGGAATGGTGAAAAGAGCCGTTGGAGTCTTAAAAATGAGCCGTTGGCTCTTTATTTAATAAAAAAAAAAAAAAATTTCTCTATATATATCTATATCAAATACAAACCAACAACAATATAAAACATACAATTTTCTCTCTATTAAACCTATATCAAACCCAAACCAACACCAATATCACATACCAATATCACATACCACACCCAAAACCCAAAATCACCCCATCTTCCAAACCTTTTTTTAAAAACTTGGCTGGAAATTGGTACCCAAACCTAGATTCAGATTACAGTTACGACGATTTATGGTCGGCACCGGACCAAGCGATGTTTTATTCGGGGTCGCAACAACCATCCGGCTTTCAACCATCCAACATACAACCGTCTCCTAACTTTGTAGTTCCGGAGACACAAGAACCAGAAGGTGAAGCTGCGGGACAAAGAAGACGCGTCCACCGGAAAAAACAAGTTGCAACGGACGGGTCGGGTTCGGCTTCGACCGGAAGGACGAAACGGAAAATCACTCCGTGGTCATCGGATGAGAAGGAAGCCCTGTGTCGGGCTTGGATAGTCACTTCTGAGAATCGGCGTTGCGGTAATTGTTTTAACGTTTTTAAAAATGATTTTTAATAAAAAAGTTAAATAAAAAAGTTAAATGACTTATAAATTTATTTATGCATTTTGCAGCGGACTACCAAAAGAGCAAGGTCTTTTGGACAAAGGTTAGGGAGACGTTCTATTCGCTCGTTGGGAGTACAGAGCGGAACGCCGATATGATTTCGGGTCGGTGGACTGAAATCAGAAAATTTGTCGGCTTGTTTACTAATCTGTTCAACAGGAACGCCGGTCGTATGAGACCAAGTGGCAGTGACGATTTGGCGGTTTATAATTTCACTGTCGAAGAGTGGAAGCAGGAGTGCCTGCGGAGGTATGGGACGGTGAAGACGTGGGACGATGTAAAGGTGTGGGAGAGGTTGAGAAGGTGTTCTAAGTGGGTTGAGCTGGTGGCGCCGGACGTTGATGCGGAAGTAGGGCCGAAACGGACTAAAACTAGTTCGTCTGGAGCGTACAGCACTTCCGCCGGGTCGGATTGCCGGGTTGGATTCGACCTAAACGTTGCGGGGGAGGAAACGTCTTCACCGCCGAGGAGGCGGCCATTGGGAAGGGACGTCAGGGGCAAAAAACCGGCTGAGGGGGAAGCCGTAAACATCAACGATCTTGTTGAATCCCTCAATAAATTCAACAAAACCATGGAGGTGGTCTCTAATGACAAAAAGGAAAAAAAAAGAATGAGAGATTTGGAATTCCTTACAAGAGACTTCAGTAACCTAAATCCGGTCGACCAAATGCTGATGGAAAAACAAAAGGAACGTATCCGGAAGAGGTTGATCGAAGAAGACCAAGCCGAAGAATAAGAATAATGTTTTTTTTTAGTACTTTAATTTTTTTTTAGATATTAATGTGTTTTTTTAATTAATGTGTGTTTTTTTAAATAATTTATGAGTTTTTTTAATAATACGTTTTTTTAATACATTTATAAAAAAATAAAAAAAAAACCGCTCGCGCCCCCTCTCGCGCCCCTCCACACCATGTCCCGGGGCGCGAGCACCACAACCAATACCCATCTTATCAAGTTTCTCTCTCTGCCACACGTCACAATATTATTGGCTGGCGCCCCCACTCGCGCCCCCTCTCGCGCCCCCCACACCCCTCAGCCTAATGTTTGGAGAGTTTTGAAATACAAAACACATCAAGTCACCTGCTTTTATTCTTTCTCCTTCCATTCTCTCTCATTCACCTCTCACACACTCTCTCCTCACCTAGGAGCCACCTAGATTCAAAACAAACAAAAACCAAATAAAAACTTACCATTGGAGATGCCTTAGGTAGTATGATATTAAGTAATCAAAGTCAGATATAATCAAGTATAATAAGTTATTGTCTTTTATGTGTTCTTGTTGGTTGAAGTTGTAATGATCACATAAAAAGATTATTTAATATTTTAAAAATTAATTTTATTAATAAACTAATAGATAATGTAACCAATAAGAACATTTTTAAAAGAAATATAGAAACGAGACACGTTTTATTAAATGAAGATAAAATTCTATTATTACTATTATGTTAAAACGAAGGTAAATAAGTTTATCTTTAGATAATTTGCAACTAGCAAGGAATTGATCATTTGAAACATATTATTGACCCAATAATCTAATAATTAAAAGCAAAGTATGTTTATCTAAACACTCAAAGTTGATTTTATAATGACTTTAAGCCTCAATGATGAAATCAGAGTAGTTTTTTTGCAGTTGATTGATACAAGCACTATATCAATTATCAAGCAGGTTAAAGAAGTGGCCACAAGACATGATTAACCTTTTCGTAAAGAGAAAGGTCACTAGACATTGAAAATGATAGGTTTAAAGTTTTAACAACAAAACAATATCCCATGAAATATTAAGAAAAACTTTGCGTACTCGTGTTACCATAAAAAAAAAGTTTCCTTTTTTTAAAGCCACTCAATCGAATATGTTAAGGTCTATCAACTTGTACAAAATACATGAAAAAGTTTCGTTAAATTATTATATGTATATTAAACTCCCTTAGTTTACGTCAAATCAATGTCCTTTTGAATTTTTTTAACAATGACTTGTTAACTATTTAATTTGTCAGAAGGTTGAATTAAAAAAGAAATATAAATAACCGTATTTTAAACAAGTTTAGGGACTTAATATATATATATATATATATAAAGTGATCTTTCATGTATATTTTACAAGTTGAGAGCTTTAATATATCAGGATTAACTTGAAGGACTTTTACTTGAAACTAAAAATGTATATTGGTTTTTATGGTATTAAAATGTTGCGAAAGCTCTCATGACCAACTATCAAACATGCATTTGTTGAGGGTGATGGTTGTTGAATCCTAGTTAGAATATGCATGATCCGGTTACAATACAGTTTAAGGAGCATGATTGAATCAAGGATATATGGGGTATCAACTATCAAGCATAGTGCAACAAGAATCTTTGTTGAATAATGGAATGAAAAGTGAGAAGCTTTTTAAGTGCTTTAGGGACAAAATTGTCAATAGTTTCTCTATTTTGGTGAGGGTAATCATCTTTGAATTGTTTTGTATGTTACATTATTGATTGAAAAATGTTGAAATGTATGAAATTAAAAAGAGGAAACATTGGGGAATCTGTGGAAATTGACTTTGGGTGTAACGATTCCGACTAAACCAGGTATACCCTAACCGGTAGACAATAGTTACGTTATATTTAATGTCGGGTACATGAATTACCATAGTAATTATACGAGAATACATGGTTAACTGTATTGATTGTACGTGAATATATAATTCATCGTATTGAATATGCGATTAATCGATCGATAGTTATTGAAACCCGAACGAATCGAGGATTCAATTATAGACGATATCTATAATATTTAGTGATTTTACGAAGCATTAATGCTTCGGGATAAGTAAAGTACGGCACAGAAAAAGAATTTTAGATTTAATGGTACGTCGGTACGTTAAACGAAACCTTTAATACCAAACCGAGCAAGAGACGATCGATCAAGCCGAAAAAGATGCGCAATAATTAATAATATGATATTTTAAGTTAATAAATGTCATGGTTTAAGTTTTTAAAGTTTTTAAATCGGTTTTATATAAATTTCATTTTTTAAGCTGAAAACGACCGTTTTAGCCTCGTTTTAGGCCGAATTAAACATTTAACCGAAAAACGAACTGAACCAGATTATCCAAAACATTATCCGAATTTCTGAAATCTAAATATGTGGCTAAGAATGAAAAGGTGGGTCCCACCCCACCCCCTCAAACTTCCGATCGGACTCAAGGGGATAACCCCATTCCTTCATTTCATTTTTCTAAGCAACCATGGCATTATCCTTCAATTCTCTCCACAATATCATCTAAAAACCGAGATTTTTGCAAGGAAACCGAGGTAAAAAGTCGAGTTATTCACGTTTCCATCTTCGTTTCTTGAGTTTATTTGCAAGAAAATAAGGTTTCAAAGATGAAAACCGATTCTTGCATGATCAAGTGATGTATACGGGTTATACAAGGGATCTTGGTCCAAGAAAGGAGTTAAACGAACCAAAAACGAATTTTTACGGTTTAAACTTTAGTTTTGAAACAATAACCGAAACTATAATGTAAGAGGCTTGATTGTGAGTGTAACTTGCTTGGTATTGTGGTATGTTGGTTGTTGGTTCTGTATTTAGTGGTAAATAAGGCGGAAAGACGAGTGTGTAGCTTGTAGTGGCGGAAAACAAAAGGTATATTCGGTTTATGTTCGGTTATGGATTTTTGGACAGATTGTGGATGGTTTAGAGTTAGGTTATGAAATTTTACAGAGGTGTTAAATACATGAAAATATGAATTCTGTGAATTTTTGGTAATTTTTGGAAAAAGGATGAATATTTGGTGAATTTAATGCTCGGTTTTGGCTAAAAATGGTGAAAAATAGTTAAATATCATGAAAAATTCTGAAAAATTGCAGATAAGCTTTTTATATCATGTATAAGTCACACACAAAATTTTAGGTCAGTTGGAGAAGTCTAAGTAGGCTTTTCGGTTAAACGAGTTCTAGGATTTTCTAGATCGATTTTAGTAAAAATGGCATGTAAAAAGAGATTTTGGTTCTGGAAAATTTACAGGGGACTATGTGGATGGCAGGGGACATCCAGGAAAAATTTGGGATTTTTCTAAGGTCGTTTGGTATTTACGACATATTTAGTGTTTAAATGGTGTTTAAAAATAGATAAATAAATTTTAAATATAAAAATTAATTCTGGAAATATTTTTATAAAATTCCCCACTGTCAAAAAGTGATTTGTGCAAAATTTCAAGATCCGAGATTAAACGGATAATTATTTGTGCAAAAACAAACTTTTAAAGTTTAAAACGCGTAAACCGGTAAAGTTCGCCTAAACGAGCTGACCGGTGTATAAAAACCCTAAAAATGAACTATTTTCTTATAATTGAGTTAAACAGGTAAAAATAAATCATCCGAATATAATTCGGATGATTCAGGTAATTTTTATCCGATTTAACGGTTTCCGGTACACTAAAGACGGAAACGGGGCCCGCGGCCAATCGGGGCGTCTAAACCGAGCTCTAATTTCACAACATTAATTAAGTTATCAGTCAACAACTATTTTCGGGTCGTGTGTGACCAAACTCAATTTTTGAAACGTAAAAACGGATAACCGTGCTAGGCACGCAAAACGGGGAAACAAACTAATATTAAGTTTGACTATTGAACTCTAAACGAAATCACAATCTGGGTCCGGAGAAGTGTTCTGGGTTAACATTGCCCCCGGAACGGGTACAGTACTGGGTTAACAGTGTCCCCAGATGTACCGGTTAACACGGTTAAAGTTATATTAATAATGAGTGTATAGTAACGATCGTAGGGATCATATTACAGATTGGACGTGTTAACTGATAATGATTGTTGTTACCTGCTTGCATGTGCTAAGGTGAGTTTCACGAGCCCCTTTTTCTGAATTGTTTTTAAATATTTTCCCGGGGCGGAAAGCATGTTACTATTGAAATGTTTAAGTACATACTGAACGCATGGATTTGCGTGTATTTATAAATATTTGATTGTACGGGAATCGTACGGAATGGGTACAGTACTGGGTTAACAGTGTCCCCTGATGTCCCTAGAAGTGTTTCTGGGTTAACATTGTCCCCGTAATGGGTACTGTACTGGGTTAACAGTGTTCCCAGAGGTCCCTAGAAGTGTTTCTGGGTTAACATTGCCCCCGGAATGGGTACTGTACTGGGTTAACAGTGTCCCCAGACGTCCCTAGAAGTGTTTCTGGGTTAACATTGCCCCCGGAATGGGTACTGTATTGGGTTAACAGTGTCCCCAGATATCCCTAGAAGTGTTTCTGGGTTAACATTGCCCCCGGAACGGGTACAGTACTGGGTTAACAGAGGTTTCACTTGTGGGCTCAGCATAATTACATCGATAATATTATATTTTGATATGGATTTATCATGGTTTACTCAAATTGTGAAACTCACCAACTATTCGTAGTTGACCCGTTTTCTCACATGCTTTTCAGGTACAATTAAGATGAAGTGATTGCTTACGTGCTAAGTGCTTGATGTGTGTAAGATTTGCGTGCAGGATGTTATGATACGTTAGATTAAATAGAATTATGTATCGTATTGTATGATGTGTGTATCACCTAGACGGTAATGAAATATGAGATAATGTAATTTGAAGTATATTAATGTATTCAGTTTTCTTTATAAACAATGTGGTTGATATCAAAGGTGTCTGTTGCATCCCGTTTACGTTTCCCCTGCGGTTACGGGGTGTTACAGAACTTGGTATCAGAGCCATTGGTTATAAAGAATTAGGATGTCTTTAAAAAATACCTAAAATATAACCAGTAGCTCAAGTATTATAGGATCTGAATATCAACTAATAATATATGGTGACCAGTATCGGGATGAACTCGGTCGGACAAGTGAGTTATTATGGTCCGTAACATAATAACACACTTGTCTGCACGAGGGAATTCAGGGGAAGTCACTGGGTACATTAATAGGTAAAAATGGCAACATATGTGTAAAGTATATAATATTATTTATACGTGCTAACGGGTATATATATATGTACATATCTTGTGGGTACATGTACTGAGAAATAGGACCCGGATAAGGAACCGGGGGATGAAATAATAAAAGTACCGAGGATGCTGAAATTTCTAGAGCATCGGTTGATGATAAGTCTGACTTATCGGGCTATAGTTATGATAGTACCAAGTTAGATCTCCCGTTTGACATTAACCAGAAATATCGAGTAACCGTCACTCCCAACCGAAATTAATAAATCCCTTGCCCTACCAATACCGGTACCGTATATCTTGATAACCCCCTATGTTCACCCGAACCGCCGACCCTCACGTACGGACGGACCTGTACGTGAACCCATTCTTATTCCAATAAAAAAATAATAATAATAATAATAAATTTGATAATAAATGAGCAGATAAAAATAATATATATAAATATATATGTGTATCTCTCACTCTCAAACATATGAGACATATCACCTCCAGATCGAGAATTACCGATTTTAGCAAACCTAGAACGCCTGAGGACATTGACTGAGCAAGTGATAGAGTTTTCCATAATAGTAATTGATAATATTTGAAGGCAACATGGGTTGCGCGATTACCTTGAACCTTGCAACCCCCTATGTTATCCTTACATCCGTTAGATGCCTATACCCATGTATACTCGAATAGAATGATTACCCATACACAAAGAGGTGTTGGAATCATTGTAGCATAGTTGGCTGTTCGTTCGTAGGTGGTATACCGTGTATGCCGGATATATAAATAGACACGGATATTATAACTCCGTGGTACGTAATCGTTTGGTGCTCACAGTGAGCATGTATCGGTTATGCTGACATGCAGAAGGATATTGAAATCAAGCATGTTAAGCATTAATCTTTGTTGAGAAAGATCTATATGTCAGTTGGTGACAAGGGTTATGAAACATATTTAAACATTAACCGACGTCAGGATAAGTCCATATGTTATTATATTTGTGGGACATATATATTAGATACGGGTATGTGTAATATGTATGATAATATTTGGTGTGTATGTGTACCTGCTGTTATGATTGAGCTGGTAACGGGTTATACGGTGAGATTAGTATTGGTTACTGCGTACGGGATGGGTACGGCAGAATGATATAAAAAGAGTAACTCCAATGATGGAGATTGATATGATCCAGTTGATTGCTCAAAGATAGCAGATGATGATACCGAATGTCGTATCACAGATCACTGCTAGTGTTGATGCAAATGTGATCGCAGAATTATAGATCGAGCAATCACATGAATATGAATATTTCAATTCTTAGTGGTATTACTAAGAGTGATAATGTCCCACCGAATACTATTATGACTACAAGTATTAGTTATAAACTAAACATGAATAGTAGTCGTAATGAATTAGATCCGGTATGAAGGATATGTTTGTTGGTTGTGTTAAGGAAATTATTAATAGTTTACTGATGGTAAAGGGAGGAATAGATTAGCGAGTGGATAGAAAAGATCGAAATGGTTAAGGATATTGGTAAGAATCCAGAACATTGTGTAGTAAAATATGCTACAGATATGTTGGTAGATTATGTTGTATCGTGATGGAACACGATGGTACAAAATTATAGTTAGAAAATTATTACTCAGATGATATGGTCAGAATTTAAAATTCTTGTGCTAGAGCACTTTTATTCAAGTAATTATGTTCAGAGATTGGAAACTGAGCTATGGAAGATAGAAATGTTGTGTGCTGATCACTTAGAACACGCTAATCGTTTGAAGGAATTGTCATGTCTGGTAACATGGCTAATTACTCCTGAAAACTAAGCGAAGTGAGCGCTATGTTGGGGACTAACTCCATCGATAAGGAGTATAGTCAATCCTGTAAAATATACAACCTTTGGAAGGGTTGTGTCACAAGCCAGGATTGATATATTTGACTCTATGGGAAGCAGACTGGAAGGACGTTAGGGGAGACGTCGAGTGTTAAAGAAGAGAAATGATAAAGGTATAGTGCAAGATAGGAGTTTGAATAAGTAGGTATGTCCTACAACCCAGAATTATACTAAGACTAGTTCTGGTGTGAAAACATGAACCGCATGAAGGGTCCTTCCCTAAATGTGGAAAATATGGTTATCGGCAGGAAGAAGAATGTCGAGTAATAGTAGGCCACAGGTGTGGTAAAGATGGACGTAATGCCCCAATTGTAGAACCCATTTGAAGCCATGTGAACTGGCAACCCCAACCCATTCGTGTACAACCACTCCGAACCCAACAGCTTCAATAACAATCCATCCAAAGAAATCAAATCATGCCAAACAGTTGTACTTGCTATGAATGTGGCAATACAGAACGTTTCAAGAGAAATTGCCCAAAGTTGAACCAAGGGGTCGTTGGAAGACGAACCTCATGACAAGCATCAACCTCTGATCAAGCAAGGAGCCGTGCTTTTGTGAGTAATTCGAATAGAGCACGTCATGATCCAAAGGTGGTATTAAGTATGTTGTAGTTTTAAATCAATAGACTTCAGTGACATTTTTACGGTCGCCGATAGAAGTTAGTTCCTGTTAACCTCCTATCATTTGGAAAGATACCGATTAGTGAAACTATAAAACCCTATACTGTAGAATCGCTAACGGTAAACCCCTAATGCTTAACTAAATTGTTTGGAAATGTCCTATTATTCTGAACGATTAACCTTTCCTTATTGACCTACGACCAGTAAAGTTAAGAAGTTTTGACGCAATAGTTAACATGGATTGGCTAACTCGACATGAAGCTGAAATCAAATATGAAAAGAAGTTGATTAGAAGCTCTCTTTCGGACGATGAAGCGATTAGACACAGAGAAAAGTGTACGATTTAAAAGAAAACATATAGAAGATATCCCGGTGGTACGCGAATTTCCACAAGTTTTCCCAGAAGAACTTCCTGGATTACCGCCAACCCGACGGGTCGAATTCAGAATCAATTTAATGCCTCAAGCTGGCCCTGTTGCTAAAGTACCCTACCGACTTGCACCAACTGAAATGCAAGAATTATTGGATAAGGTTTATACGACCTAGTTAGTCACCATGGAGTGCACCAGTGTTATTTGGGAAATGAAGGACGGAAGTGTTGGGATATGTATTGATTAGGGAGAGTTGAATAAAGTGACGATCAAGAATAGGTATTCACTTCTTCGAAGTAAATGATCTGTTTAACCAACTGCAAGGGGCGATTTATTTTAGAAAATTGATCTTAGATATAGTTATCACTAAATGAAAAATCCAAGAGGAGGACGTTGCAACAACAGCGTTTCGGACTCGCTACGGCCATTACGAGTTCTTAGTTATGCCTTTCGGGCTAACAAATGCGCCGGCAGTGTTCATGGACCTCATGAATCGAGTCTGTAAACCCTACCTCGACAAATTCGTCATCGTGTTTATTGAGGATATTTTGATTTACCCGAAAAGTAAAGAGGAGCACGAGCAACACTTAAGAATAATTTTAGAGCTTCTGAATCAGGAAAAGTTGTATGCAAAATTCTCCAAGTATAACTTCTGGTTACAAGAAGTGCCATTTCTCGGTCACGTAGTAAACCATCAAGGAATACACGTTGATCCGAGTAAGGTTGAAGCAATTAAGAATTGGCAAGCGCCTAAATCGTCAAAGGAAATCCGCCAATTCTTAGGCTTAGCTGGATATTATCGTCTATTTATAGAGAACTTTTCCAGCATCGCCCAACCTTTAACTCTCCTGACTCAAAAGGATCGAAAGTATGAATGGGGAGAAGAGCAGGAAACGGAGTTCAAACGTTAAAGCAAAAATTGTGCCAAGCGCCGATTTTAAGTCTCCCCGATGGAGACGATGGTTTTTTCGCGTATTGTGACGCATCGCGTAGAGGATTAGGATGCGTGTTGATGCAGAATAATAAGGTTATAGCCTATGCTTCCCGACAGTTAAAAGTACACGAGAAAAATTACACTACTCACGACTTAGAACTGGGAGCGGATTATCTTCGCGCTTAAATCCTGGAGACATTATCTCTACGGTACGAAGTGCACCATCTTCACCGATCATAAAAGTTGCAGCACATATTCGATCAGAAAGAACTGAATATGAGGCAACGAAGATGGGTCGAGTTGTTAAGCGATTATGACTGTGACATCCATTATCACCCCGGCAAGGCTAACGTCGTAGCCGATGCCTTGAGTAGGAAAGATCGGGTTAAGCCATTACGAGTGAGAGCGCTAGGGATGATAGTCCAGTCGAACCTTTCGGACCTGATTCGAGTCGCTCAATGTGAGGCGTTGAAAGAGGAACAATTGGAAAAGGAGGGACCTTACGGCAATGAGAAGAATTTCGAACAGCGCGTGGACGAAATTCTCTATTTCAAAAATCGGGTTTGGGTCCCGACCCTCCATGACCTTCGTGATTTAATCATGGACGAAGCGCATAGATCGAAATAGTCATCCTACTTCCATTATTGGAAGGCGGGGACGGAAGCATCGAGAGCTTGAAGCTTTCTATGGGTGAAGTAATTATCACCAATTTGTTAAATTGAAAATGGGCGTCACTCAAGCCATAAGATTTGAATTGATTCGAGAATCAACCAATCGGAATTATAATATTTAAGATAAGTTGAAAGTAGCGCGAGATTGGCAAAGGATTTATGCCAACATTCAAAGAAAACCATTGTCACTGGAAAGAGGTGACAAGACATTTTTTCTTTTAAGGCATCACCTTAGAGAGGTGATATGAGGTTTGGCAAAACCGAAAATAGCTCCTTAATATTGGACCTCATGAGACTATCTCCATGATTGGTCATTTAGTTTATCGATTAAAGTACTCCAGGGGCTAAGTACTATACGTGATATTTTTCCATGCATACGGATTGAAAAGTACCTAAGCGATGAGGCAACGAAAGTACTAGTAATGGAGGTACTCATAGAAAACATGCTTGATATCATAAATAATTCTGTAGAGATATTAGACGGGAAAACTAAACAGTTTGGACACACCAAGCTTTATTGATTAAGATTAAGTGGAATTCACAGCGAGGACCAGATTATACCTGGTAACGCGAGGGTGAATTCTGAAGGAAAAACCCCCACCTTTCTCTCGGAAGGGGATAGTGGGCGTGTAAAATTTCGAGGATGAAATTTCTTAACGGGGGGAGAATGTAACGATTCCGACTAAACCAGGTATACCCTAACCGGTAGACAATAGTTACGTTATATTTAATGTCGGGTACATGAATTACCATAGTAATTATACGAGAATACATGGTTCACTGTATTGATTGTACGTGAATATATAATTCATCGTATTGAATATGCAATTAATCGATCGATAGTTATTGAAACCCGAACGAATCGAGGGTTCAATTATAGACGATATCTATAATATTTAGTGATTTTACGAAGCATTAATGCTTCGGGATAAGTAAAGTACGGCACAGAAAAAGAATTTTAGATTTAATGGTACGTCGGTACGTTAAACGAAACCTTTAATACCAAACCGAGCAAGAGACGATCGATCAAGTCGAAAAAGATGCGCAATAATTAATAATATGATGTTTTAAGTTAATAAATGTCATGGTTTAAGTTTTTAAAGTTTTTAAATCGGTTTTATATAAATTTCATTTTTTAAGCCGAAAACGACCGTTTTAGCCTCGTTTTAGGCCGAATTAAACATTTAACCGAAAAACAAACTGAATCAGATTATCCAAAACATTATCCGGATTTCTGAAATCTAAATATGTGGCTAAGAATGAAAAGGTGGGTCCCACCCCACCCCCTCAAACTTCCGATCGGACTCAAGGGGATAACCCCATTCCTTCATTTCTTTTTTCTAAGCAACCATGGCATTATCCTTCAATTCTCTCCACAATATCATCTAAAAACCGAGATATTAGCAAGGAAACCGAGGTAAAAAGTCGAGTTATTCACGTTTCCATCTTCGTTTCTTGAGTTTATTTGCAAGAAAATGAGGTTTCAAAGATGAAAACCGATTCTTGCATAATCAAGTGATGTATACGGGTTATACAAGGGATCTTGGTCCAAGAAAGGAGTTAAACGAACCAAAAACGAATTTTTACGGTTTAAACTTTAGTTTTGAAACAATAACCGAAACTATAGTGTAAGAGGCTTGATTGTGAGTGTAACTTGCTTGGTATTGTGGTATGTTGGTTGTAGGTTCTGTATTTAGTGGTAAATAAGGCGGAAAGACGAGTGTGTAGCTTGTAGTGGCGGAAAACAAAAGGTATATTCGGTTTATGTTCAGTTATGGATTTTTGGACAGATTGTGGATGGTTTAGAGTTAGGTCATGAAATTTTACAGAGGTGTTAAATACATGAAAATATGAATTCTGTGAAGTTTTGGTAATTTTTGGACAAATGATGAATATTTGGTGAATTTAATGCTCGGTTTTGGCTAAAAATGGTGAAAAATAGTTAAATATCTTGAAAAATTCTGGAAAATTGCAGATAAGCTTTTTATATCATGTATAAGTCACACACAAAATTTTAGGTCAGTTGGAGAAGTCTATGTAGGCTTTTCGGTTTAAACGAGTTTTAGGATTTTCTAGCTCGGTTTTAGTAAAAATGGCATGTAAAAAGAGATTTTGGTTCTGGAAAAATTACAGGGGACTATGTGGATGGCAGGGGACATCCAGGAAAAATTTGGGATTTTTCTAAGGTCGTTTGGTATTTACGACATATTTAGTGTTTAAATGGTGTTTAAAAATAGATAAATAAATTTTAAATATAAAAATTAATTCTGGAAATATTTTTATAAAATTCCCCACTGTCAAAAAGTGATTTGTGCAAAATTTCAAGATCCGAGATTAAACGGATAATTATTTGTGCAAAAACAAACTTTTAAAGTTTAAAACGCGTAAATCGGTAAAGTTCGCCTAAACGAGCTGACCGGTGTATAAAAACCCTAAAAATGAACTATTTTCTTATAATTGAGTTAAACAAGTAAAAATAAATCATCCGAATATAATTCGGATGATTCAGGTAATTTTTTTCCGATTTAACGGTTTCCGGTACACAAAAGACGGAAACGGGGCCCGCGGCCAATCGGGGCGTCTAAACCGAGCTCTAATTTCACAACATTAATTAAGTTATCAGTCAACAACTATTTTCGGGTCGTGTGTGACCAAACTCAATTTTTGAAACGTAAAAACGGATAACCGTGCTAGGCACGCAAAACGGGGAAACAAACTAATATTAAGTTTGACTATTGAACTCTAAACGAAATCACAATCTGGGTCCGGAGAAGTGTTCTGGGTTAACATTGCCCCCGGAACGGGTACAGTACTGGGTTAACAGTGTCCCCAGATGTACCGGTTAACACGGTTAAAGTTATATTAATAATGAGTGTATAGTAACGATCGTAGGGATCATATTACAGATTGAACGTGTTAACTGATAATGATTGTTGTTACCTGCTTGCATGTGCTAAGGTGAGTTTCACGAGCCCCTTTTTCTGAATTGTTTTTAAATATTTTCCCGGGGCGGAAAGCATGTTACTATTGAAATGTTTAAGTACATACTGAACGCATGGATTTGCGTGTATTTATAAATATTTGATTGTACGGGAATCGTACGGAATGGGTACAGTACTGGGTTAACAGTGTCCCCTGATGTCCCTAGAAGTGTTTCTGGGTTAACATTGTCCCCGGAATGGGTACTGTACTGGGTTAACAGTGTCCCCAGAGGTCCCTAGAAGTGTTTCTGGGTTAACATTGCCCCCGGAATGGGTACTGTACTGGGTTAACAGTGTCCCCAGACGTCCCTAGAAGTGTTTCTGGGTTAACATTGCCCCCTGAATGGGTACTGTACTGGGTTAACAGTGTCCCCAGATGTCCCTAGAAGTGTTTCTGGGTTAACATTCCCCCCGGAACGGGTACAGTACTGGGTTAACAGAGGTTTCACTTGTGGGCTCAGCATAATTACATCGATAATATTATATTTTGATATGGATTTATCATGGTTTACTCAAATTGTGAAACTCACCAACTATTCGTAGTTGACCCGTTTTCTCACATGCTTTTCAGGTACAATTAAGATGAAGTGATTGCTTACGTGCTAAGTACTTGATGTGTGTAAGATTTGCGTGCAGGATGTTATGATACGTTAGATTAAATAGAATTATGTATCGTATTGTATGATGTGTGTATCACTAGACGGTAATGAAATATGAGATAATGTAATTTGAAGTATATTAATGTATTCAGTTTTCTTTATAAACAATGTGGTTGATATCAGAGGTGTCTGTTGCATCCCGTTTACGTTTCCGCTGCGGTTACGGGGGTGTTACATTGGGTGGCAGTGGGTTCAAAAGATTGACTAGTGCTCTCTCAAACCATTTGCCTTTTATGCTAAGAAATCGGACCTTTATGGCTCTTTGGGGGTAGTTGAGGAGCTTCTTAAAATTATTTCGCGTTGACTCTTGCTTCTTAAAATATCATCTTTTTTCGATCGAGTTTTGAAATGTTTTCACGATAATCAAGTACTCCTAATATATCTCATTTCCCAAATAGTAAATGTGACGGTAGTAAGTACCGTTGACATAAAACGGTAAGACCGATATGCTACGGTTGATGTAATAGGCGACTAATTGAGAACGTTTATGTCGTTGTTGGACCTGATAGAGCTAAAGTAGGTCGACCTAACCCAAATATCGTGTGAACAAATGACTTGAAGACTAGTCGTTGGTACTCTATGGTCACCACGAGTGTATTGACCTTGTTATGTGGTTGGGCAGTTGTCCCAATCCCAGTGCATGTAATTTATACTTCTGATCTTGTCGGGAAAAGAATGTTTACTTTCATGTACATCGTATATGCGACTTAGGTTGTTTGTAGTTGGAATCCTCAGATAACGAGGACCGTATAATTGTATATTCCTATATAAATAACTAAAACAATTTAAATTAAAAACAAGTAGGTTAAAAAAATTAATTTAAAATAATTAATTAAAACAAGTAGGTTAAAAAAACTATTAATTTAAAACAAATTAAATTTTACCAATGCAAAATTCTCTAACATGTCTCACGTCGTTTTCTCCGTCATATTTAAATACTCATCGTTGATGTCGGTCATGTTTTTGTATGTGAGGATGTTTAGCGCCAAAACACACTTTTGGATGGCAGTGAATCCTAAATATCCTTTTGAGTCGTATTTTTGTAAAAAATACGTATACTCCCGCTCAAAATCTTCCGCAATGCGCAAAAATAAACGTCTAAACATCCGAAAGTGGCGGTCAAACTTTGCGTCCTCAAATCTAGGCGTGTCGTTGATGTAGTCTTTCATCAAACGATCGTTCACATCCACATGGTCTCGAATGATATACGATCGTCATATGCGCGGCCGAGAACTAGTAGAACCAGAAGCTATTTATTTGCTACGGCCCGAAATGCATTCATCATCTCACCATCTTGCTCCGCCATCTCTTGTATGATCTGATCTGTCTTCTTAATCCCAATAAATTATTCCACCATGTCATAAGTATTTGTTGAATCCATTTTGGTAAAAGAAGTTGGATGATATTAGTTTTTGGGGGTTGACTTAGTACATGAAATGATGAAAACGGTTGAATTGGTTAGGTATTTATATTAATTACTTTTGTTAATTTTTTTATCATTGCAAATAGTCAAATGATTAAAATTATAAAAAAAAATCTTCAACGTCACTCGGCTACAAATCCCCGGGCGCCCATTATCACCCCAAAAACCCATCTTTGTTGCCCCCACAATGCTTTGTCTTAAATGATTTTGATTTTTAAACTTACGGCATTCTCTATTCTATGCTTAGCAGCATATAAATCCATTCAGAAATTCGAAGTGTGAAAAAAATACTCTTTAACACCACCGATATATTCTCACAATTATGCATTGTAATAACTAGTGTGTTCCCTTCACACGTTTCGCGAGGAACTTGGTAAGAGGATCGAATTTTTAAATGTAAATACACAAACATATCATAATGACTATCACTTCGGGAAAAAAATGTATCTAAGGATAAAAAAAATGCTTTGTATTAGTTCGGCTCATTACAATATCAACGTGAAACTACACTCACTATATAGCTTACACTAAAATTTTATAGGGTTGCAGTTAGACCAGCAATGCTATATGGAACAGATTGTTGGACTATCAAGAAGGCACAAGTAGTAAGTAGTAAGTAAGTATAGT
>NW_027504366.1:0-17011 GCF_021521415.1 Bidens hawaiensis
AAACGAACACAAATAAAATCGGTAGATGCTAGAAAATAAGACCGATGTATTCATCAATGTGAATATTGAAAGCCCGTAAATGAATCGAATGAACACGAATAAGGGCATATTCGTGTTCGTTCATTTAACTTTATAATTAATCGAACAAAATTATGTTCATGTGCGTTTATTTAAAAATGGACGTTTGTGTTCATTTATGTTCATTTGTTTAATATCTAAACAAAATAACTAAACAAAGATAAACGAACATAAATAAACATATATGAACCAATGTGAATGAACACAAACAAACTTAAATCTGAAAACATATAAATGAACACAAATTAACAAATATAATATATTTAAGAAGATGACATATCCAAATAGTATTTAATTATTTTCTATTAATACATAAACGAACATAAACGAACGTTCATGAACATAAATGAACGAACGGAACATTTGTTCATGTTCGTTCATTTAATTAAACGAACACAAATTTTGTGTTCATGTTCGTTCGTTTATTAAATAAACGAAAATAAACGAACTTCCCGCCGAACGGTTCACGAACAGTTCATCGAACGTTTGGTTCGTTTAAAGGCCTAATTCATACAATATCTATATAATTAATTAGTTCAAGATCCTAGAGAAATAAAACATGATATTTTTCAACTTATGAGTGTTTACGGTTTGGTTTTTAAGTCAAACCTTAACCTAACCGTTAGTAACGATTTTTAATTTTCGTAAATAAAAAACCAAACCGTTGAATTCTTAAACCGAACCGTTAGCAATGGTTTGGTTCCGGTTTGGTTTCACATTTTGGGCATGTCGGAATTTTCTATAAAATGTCTAAAATAATTTATGATATTTTATTGTAAAGTTCTCAATAAATTTTGAAATTTAACGAACAACTACTGATTTTGTTCTCCGTTAAAAAAATTAATGACCGAACAATGTTTCTTGCATTTTGGACTTGGGCTTAGCCCACTTTATTTAGAAACTGTCAATATTTATTAACCGATATTTATATACACATATTAATAATATAAAATGTTATATGTGTCTAGTAATATATTTATATGCATACATATAACATAAAATACTTAAAAATATATATGATTAAATCAAATGGTCCATTACGGTTTTATATGGTTGGTTTTCGATACAATGTGTAAACCATTCATTACAGTTTGAAAATTTTCAAACCAACCGATCGAAAGTTAAGAAAGAAAACTAACCGTGAAACCAAACCGATGACCGATTTGGGCGGTTTCAAGAAACAAGTGTCAAAGATAACTTATGTAAAAAAAAGACATAAAAGCTCTATAAAACATAACATCACAATCACTAACGGAACGCTTGATTCATGAAATTTTTTTAAAGGAATTAGAACTGAAAATGGAATGAAATGTTAGAAAAACCTATAATGTATTCGGTCATAAAATTTATTAACGGAATTAAAATGCTTCTTCTCTCCTCTCAAAACATCTAACCCACCCAAACTCAAACTTCCCTCACGCCAACCACCACAAAAAAGTGTGATACAGTAAAAAAAAATTGTGTTGGGGTGGTTTGAAAACGGACCAGTTCAATTAGCTTAGCGTGGTTGACCGAGCTATGACCCGTAAGAGTTACACACTGGGCAACGGACATTAAATTCGCTTAGCTCACTTAATCTGTAATGACTAACAGTTAACGAGAAAATAGTTATATTGTTATTACTAGCTAAATAGACTTGGGCCAAGGGATTTTTAATGAGAGATTGGATTCAAATGGGCTTGGAGCTCATTAGGATTTTGCAAGTGGTTATAACATCTTCGCCAGCCCATGTAGGTAGGGTTGCAGCTTCATTCCATGCCAAATGTTTGCCACATAAATTGATTCTTTTTTACGATTGTTGTACCGTTGGAGAATTAAAATGAATTAACAATTAATTTATTACACATTATTATCAAACATACGGCAAACCCTTCACCATTTTTATTCACTCAAACCTTTACTATTTTTATTCACTCAAACACTCAATAATGATTTCTCAAATGATAATGTTGCTGGACTCGGTCCGCCCAAGACACATATTAAATCGATGTGGCTAGTACGTCATCCAAGTCGGGTCATACCTAATAACAAGCTAGACAAACACTTAAGATATTTAGGAAATGAGTTTCTAAATATTTGCACTTTAGAAACTAATAAATTATATGGATAATTTATTTGAAAATATTATCTTATGATATTATTTAATTGGGTTAAATAATATCAGAGGCAAATGAGTTATAGCATGTGACACATTATTTTTACATGTCACAAAATATATCAAAGTGTAACATGCAATATTTGAAGAAGAAAAATAACAAAGGGCGGCCCACTTTGTCTTGGGAAGGTCCCAACATTCAGAAATTGCATGCATCCTTTGATTAAAAGGCTTGGAAAACTCATTTTCTCTCTCATTCGATTCAAGTGCATGAAATAACAAGAAATCTCTCTCTCTCAAAATCGGCCAAGGAGGAAGAACAAGAAATGATAAGTTTTTGCAATCAAATCCTAGCAAGAGAAGGTGTTTGTTGATGGTTTGTGGGTATACAAGCTTGAAGCTCTTATTCCTTTTGAAGACTAGCTACTCAAATCTTCATCCTATTTATCTAGCATCTTGAAGGTAGTATGCTAAAACACCCTATAATCTCATCAAGAAAACCTAATAGAAAGACATGACATCATCTTCAAGCATTCCTAAAAAACTGTTAGACGAAATCGCAAAATATGAGCATTTAGTTTAATTTTTTTTGTTTGAATTGTTATATTTTATTTTTCTGGATTTCAATTATGTAATATTTTCATTCTAATGAAATTTTAATTTTGGATTCTTCAATACTTACCTCATATAGCATAGCACTTAGTTCCGCCATGTAAGCTTGATCACTTCCATTAAAAATGCTACTTTCTTCAGTAACAACTCGGTCTTTACAAGTCTATATTACTCGATCCGTTTTATGTTCGGGTAATTTTAAATGATAAATTTTATCACGTTATCGAGTAACTAATATTTTATTTAATTGTTTATTGTATTTAATTATTTTATACAAATAACTTTGAAAGATATTCAATTTTAAACCAAAACTAAACTTTAACCCATATGTGTTTCCACCGACATTCTTAAGGGAATAAAATGCAAACTTACCTATATTATTAACAATATTTATCTGTGACCCATTTATCCTGATCCAAATAACCCATAAACCCGTATCCATATTTAACCCGTTAACCCGTTTATCTTGCTTGTTGCTTAATTCTCGTAATAATCTTGGAATTAAATCATGTTTATGATTTTTCATCCCATTTACGGCCTCACCGACTCTATTAATTAGGAAATCTGATCAGTTAAGATACGTATTGGCATAATTCTTCAACCATCATAAACACGTATATTGAAATACAATAAAACGATCATTATAATTCGATTAAACCTACACACGGTATCCTTATACCATCTCGGTCTAAACCCCTCACATTAATTGGATTATGAAGGCCTGCTAATGCCGTTCTTTTTCAACCCGTCGACGTCTACATATCTAGCAATTAACCCTCTATTCTTCGTCTTCTTAGGTAATTATATATATGGTTTTGTTCGTCTCAATTCATTCTACAATAGCCCTAACATAAACTGTTTGATTATTAACGAATTAAGAGAATTAACAATTCTAGGGTTCATAGTGTTCTTGGTTCGCGTTTGGTTTTGTTTAAATTATTTACGTTTCGGGTTAGAGTCAATTAACATCCTAGCTCAGTTGGCTAGGGTGGTGATGTTGGTTGGTTCAGACCGCTGAGGGTGCGCAGGTTCGAACCCCCCAGCCCGTATTCTTTTGTTATTTTTTGATATTTATCCAACTAAACCCATATATTAATTATAAATAATCAAATAATTTATAATATAAATATTTTACAACCTATAATTAATTTATATTGTTAAAAACCGGCTTTTTAACTGGTCTCGTTTCCGAACCTCGATTAAAATCATCTGTATGTATATATTTTAGTAAAAAATTGATAAAAGTTTTATAATAAAGATTTTAGTTAATTAAAGTTTAATAAGGTTTTAATTTAAAATACACTTTAAAAAAATATAATTCTCTTATTTAATATATTTTATTAATGTTGGTCAAGTATTTTATTGTCACACCCTCAAAATCCACTAACGGAGTTTTACCGTCAGAAGGTGTGAACTAACATGATCGAAATCATTAGTTATAATCAAACCATAAAAACGTTTAAATGAAATTAAGTGCGGAAACGTAAAAACCAAGAGATAAAAGTTGCGTCACGCAGGACGACTCAAAACCCCATAATAACAGTTTAAAATCTGGTTGCATAAACAAAAGCGTTTCAAACAATGCATGATCCTATACCGCGCGCCCGCCTCGGCTACCTGAGAATAACATACTAAAAGTGTCAACACGGGGTTGGTGAGTTCACAAGTTTATATAAAATAAAGCGTTTAGCGTTTGCGTTTGCGTTCAGCGTTTTGCGTTTAGCGTTTTGCGTTCAACGTTTTGCGTTCAGCGTTTTGCATTACCAGAAAGTGTTATGTCAATTATATATCTATAGGTAGCTAGCCTATAAAACAAGTATTACT
Source organism: Bidens hawaiensis (assembly GCF_021521415.1). Taxonomy (NCBI): domain Eukaryota; kingdom Viridiplantae; phylum Streptophyta; class Magnoliopsida; order Asterales; family Asteraceae; genus Bidens; species Bidens hawaiensis. The sequence continues at coordinate 4,610 of NW_027504366.1, forward strand.
AAGTGTTCGACACCGAAGCTGACTGTTTATCATTTGCCTTGCCACCAGGTCTATCCCGACCATGGTATGTGTTTAGCCAAGATTACACCCACTCGACCTCCAGTCGAGTTTAGCGTTGGGTGGGGTTTGTCAAACCCAGTAGTACTACTCAACAATGACTCGCTATTATCCAATATTAAACGGTTCGATGTGAATGAAGGACTTTAGTTATTGCGTTTGCCACTTAGTCTTTACAAGTGATATATAATCTATATTAACAAAATCTTAAAAGCGTTTTCGGAGTATGTTATCTCCCCCAAGTGAAAAGCGTTTGAAAACAGTTTAAAAAGGGGTAAGTGAACTCACTGTTTGCGAAGTATTCCCAAAATAAATCACCAAGATGCGCGTCACAGAAAAACTCTCTCTAGCGTTCTAAAACAACAAAGAGATTTTTCTAAGTGTCGGAATATTATCGAGTCTCTAGACCCGGCACATAATACCTATGCACACAGTATGTTTCGTGTTTCGTTTGTGAATCGTGTGTGACTTTAACAAGTACATCTGTGATACGTTGCATGTGTGAGCAAATTATTTACGTGGCATGTATTAATAATGTACATCACTAGCAATTACTCCCCGTGAGGGCAATTTGGTCAACACATGACAATTAATTAGCAATCATTCCCCTCAAGGGCAATTTGGTCAAAACACGACAATTAATTAGCAATCATTCCCCTCAAGGGCAATTTGGTCAAAACACGACAATTAATTAGCAATTACCATGTTTCATGCAACTTTTACAAAATTCAGCAACTATTTTCTTAATGACAGAATTCTACTTGTAAAACTAGTCTACTCCACCGATCATAACATCTCCATTAATTTACCAAAAATCATCACAAAAGCATATATGTGTTAAGCTTCCAGAACATATTTTGTTGTATTTTTATTCCATATATATTTCTCATAATGATCAATTTACTACAGCAAACTCACAACAGTCAAATTCATGCGCAACAAAATGTTATTTGAAATTCCCGTTAAAAGAAAAATCCAAAAAATGCAAGACCACTTGGGTTAGGTTCCTAACTCAACAAGTCAACTTCCAGAAGTAGAACCAACCCAATTGGTCTCGTAGTTCATGAGATATAATATTTACAAAACAACCCAACAGCAGGTCTCACAACTCAGATTTGCACAACGTTTTTGTAAAATCATAAATGTTAACTTTTACACGTCCAAAAATTGCAAATTTATATTCTTTAGAAACTAGACTCAACCTAGTTTATTGTAGTATCAATAATCTCAACCAATTCTTATATTAACATTTAGTTACAGTTGTCTAATCATAACTTACAATCTGTCCAGTACCAGTTTTGACCTTTAATCGCATTTAAATCGTTTGACCAACCAAAACACCTCCAAATTAGGCGTGGTTGGACTTTCTGAAAACTAGACTCAGAGTACTACCTTGTAGACTCATAATTAGCTCATTTTTCTTATATACTCAACAAGTTACACACTGTTCAATTTTAACAATCACTGCTGTCAAAACTCAGCAAGCATAAACAATCATCTAACATGCATCCTAAGCATATGACATAACTCAAAACACGCAATAAACATTATTAATCATAAAAATCAGTAGTAACACTTTAGGGTTTACAAACAATTAATGATTCATCAATCTTTCACCGTTCAAAATCACATATGACTATCAATATCAATCACTAACACATAATCAATCATCCTCTAGCCATAATCAATCATAAAACACCTAATATATGATATTCAATAGTTAGGGTTTCATATATATACCTTAAAAACGCAGAGATAACCAAGAGAAACGTGAGAGGTGCTTAGAAACGAGTGTAGGATGCTCCGATTATGAAGAATCAAGCTTTAACGGGTGTGATATGTGTGTGTGTGTGAGGCTGCCGATCGCGAGAGAGGGGAGGGGGAGGGCTGCTGTCGGGTAGAGTGAAAGAGAGAAGAGAGAGTTAGGGTTTATTATTATTAATAATAATAACATGTTACATCTAGGTCCCTCAACTACTAATTATCACTTTTCTAGCTTAAATTAACTCGTTTGCATCTTGAGTTAGCGTTTTATACAATGTTATCACATAACACATAAGTCTAACACATAATTATCACATAATTATTGTTTTGACGTTTTTCGTTTATTCACCAATGGTTTGCGTCAACTCGTTTGCGTTTCGGTGCAATTCCCGAAAGACTACACATGTAGTAATTGTCAAGCGTCATTTAAACCCTAGTTTAAATGTAATGAGGTGTGCGTTATAGATTCAATGATCTTTAAGTTTGAATTGACGGAGTTGAGTTAACGGAGTTAACCTGAAATTGACGATTGTCACATTTATAAATCAGTGTATATTTTTATTATATTAATAGTTATACGTTATTATAACTTTAATGTTTATGAGTAAAAGTGTTTCATAACGATTATATTTATATAAATATTGTCTTCAAGTAATCTTTATTAATAATGAGAATATGTAATATTATAGCTCTCCAATGTTTGTCTATATCTCAAATCATTATATAGTCCATTTATTAATCTCTAGCATTCTTCGTTATTATTATTACTTAGGGATTTTCTGTTGATTCATCTCGAACGTGACGTTTATTCTTTTACCATTCTTAATGCATCTATTCATTTGCTTATCGCTAAGGTGAGTATTTACTCCCCTTTTTACTTATTTTTAACCTTTTTGGGGACATGTGCGTATCTTATATATTTATCTATTATCTTGTATTCAAAACCGCAACTGTTAATCCTTGTGTGTATATCAGTTTATGCTTAACTTGCTATTTGCATACTTGCTTTATTTGAATGCTATTGCTTACTTCGGCAACCGATGTCCATTTTTATGGCAACGGTTTACTCCTTGCTTTGGTAACCAATGTCCATTTATATGGATTGGTTGAGCCCTTTCTTTATGGTTGATTTCTTTATGGTTTGTTTTCTTTATGGATTGTTTGATTGATTGTTTATGTGATATGGCTTAACTGTTTATTCTCACAGGAACAGTTTGCATCTTTCTTTATTTATTATATATTATTATTGTTGTGTCTTAAACTGGTGTTTTACTCACTCAACATGTGTTGTTGACCAAATTCTATTTTATACGCATATGCAGGTTGGTGAAGACTTAGTGAAGACTTTAGGTAGAAGAATATTTTAATCAAGAAGTATAAAATTTGTATTGTTGTATAAATTATGTACTTGTCTGTATTTTGATTTATTTGATAATTGAATTCAATTAATTGATATTGAAACTTATTTTGTGCATGATAGTAACCTTGAGAGCCGTGACAATCAGTTCGCGCCCCGGCATTTCCGCCGTAGGTTGGGGTGTGACAGATTGGTATCAGAGCCGAAGGTTTAAGATAGGTCGTTAGTGGTGCCCTAGTAACATGCTTATGAGCCCCATACGTGCTTATTTGTTTACCTGATGTGTTCTATTTAATTGTTATAGCTTACGTAATTGCTTGCTAGATTAATTACTTATTTAACTATTTAAATAATGATTATTCTTATTATTATATTGTTATGCACACACACACACATAACTCCGAGTGTATGCCTCAACCTTCAAAGAAAATTTTTCATGAGTATTTTCAATTAAATTAGATTGCGTTTTATTTTTTGGGAAAATCCTTAAGAATTCTCTACTTTTGTTTTTACTCCTTCATCTTATAAATCTTTATTTTTGGTCCTCATAAAATGTTTTATCTAAGAAATCATTGTCGTCCTCGACATCAGTCGTCTAATTTTCATGACCATCGCGTGTATACCCAATGAGTTAACTGCCGTAACCTCTAAAATGTAAGCTCAAATTCAAAACATTAATACAACCAATTTAAACTTGTTCATTAACTTCCTTGATTGAAATTTTAATTCATTTACCCTACTCATCCTCGCAACAACAACGACAATAACAACCGCAAGTCTAATAATAAAAATTATATTGTTAACCAAATCAATCATCAACCTCGACAAAATCAAAGTATCCTGAGCAAGAAACTCTCCATCGGTATTCACTCGTTATGCCACACTAGTAACTTTCATCATCCGACTCAATTCTCATATCGTTTCTGCATCCAATGTAATCATTTCGATCATCCTTGCATATCCTTTCCCTACTGTAAGGCCCCGTTACCGGTAACCCTACTTTCGTGTTGGATTTACTCATAAACACAGTTCTAAATATCAGAGTTAATTATAACATTTACGCGGAATATAAAACTTTCATAAAACATTACAATATTTCATAACTTGTCTCAAAACATCCTTTGTTTTTCACATTAAAACATTAAACTTAAAACATCATAAGTCTTCAGATGCCAGACTCTTGTTCAATGCCACGTGTCTCCTCAAGCGAGCTGCCTCATCCTACTCACCTGCGTGCATACTAAAAGTCGGCTACGCTGAGTGAGTTCTAGATAATCACATAATCATACCATTCACTTAACATTATATTCTTTCATTCATACTTTCATACTTTCATACTTCCTTACTTTCTTACTTTCATACTTTCTTACTTTCATACTTTCTTACTTTCTTACTTTCTTTTGTATTAACTTACTTTCATATCTTACGTTATAAAGAGCATTACGCCATACATTCCTCGAGTATTATTAGGGCTCGGTACCCTCCTTCCTCGAGTATTATTAGGGCTCGGTACCCTCCTTCCTCGTGTATTATTAGGGCTCGGTACCCTCTTTCCACGAGTATTATTAGGGCTCGGTTTCCCTCTTTCCACGAGTATTATTAGGGCTCGGTTTCCCTCTTTCCTCGAATATTAGTAGGGTTCGGTTCCCTAGTTCTCGAATAATAGTAGGGTTCGATTCCCTCTTCGTTACCATACAACCATACATCATACCTCGAGTATTATTAGGGCTCGGTACCCTTTTCGTAACCATACAACCATCCTTTCCTTCTTTTATTAACTTTATCACATTCATACACATAAGCATACATATCATACTTACCTTAACTTAGCGTTACAACCTGACAGTACGTGCAATATCCGAAGATCGTTCACGTATCGTCAAGCCATCATTCATACATTTCACATTATTCACATAAGGCATACACTTATCTCTTAGGATAAGCGTATTAACAAACATATTGAGTATGCACACATCCCCGAAAACATAACACATAAATGGGTCTAGAAACTCACCTGAATACGGTTACGTTCACCGTTAATCGTAATCCCTTTCTTCAGTTGTGCACGGCTGACTGTATAACAAGTATACGTATCAATTAACTATCACTTCTCATAATGTATTTCTATCTTTATATGACCCACAACGAACGGGGGTCCGGGGGCAGCGCCCCTGGCAGCGGGGTCTAGGGGCGGCAGCCCCTAGCAGGGTCCAAGGGGCAGAGCCCCTGGCTGGGGTCGAGCTGTGCATTTTTCATTAGATGCAAAATTTTATTTCCATTAACTGTCGTAACACATTTTTCATTAGATTTTTAATTTATTTTCTAATCGAACTTGACTTTAGGCGAAGTTAACCCTCGGGCGAACTTAGCTCTAGGCGAAGTTAACCTTAGGCGAACTTAGCTTTAGGCGAAGTTACCAGCTAGGCGAACTTAGCTTTACAGCGAAGTTGCCATCAGGCGAACTTGGCTTCAGGCGAAGTTGTCATCAGGCGAACATGGCTTCAGGCGAAGTTGTCATCAGGCGAACTTGGCCTGAGGCGAAGTTACCAGTTAGGCGAACTTAACTTTACAGCGAAGTTGCCATCAGGCGAACTTAGCTTGCAGGCGAAGTTCATCAGGCGAACTTAGCTTGCAGGCGAAGTTCATCGCTTTGAAGGCGAAGTTGCCCAGATGAAGGCGAAGTTGCCCAGACAGCCGCTGTTTTAGTTTCTGATCGGCATTTCGAGCTATTTTAACACCCTTGCTATGGTTCAATATCACCCACTACGCTTCCCGACCATTTTTGGTCGTTTATACACTAAAAAGCTTGGATCTTTAAACTTCAAAGATCAAGAATCATACCTTTTTGGGCTCGTTTGGGTCTCGTTTACTTGCTTAATCACAACCAACCGCTCTCTCTCTCTCTCGGACCTCGCTCTCCCTCTCCTCGGCTGCCGCCGGCGGTTGTAGGTGGTGTGTATGTTTTGGAGTGTTTTTAGGAAAATGATGGAAATAAAGATATTTTGGGGTTTTGAGGGTATTTATATCCCTGAAATCCCATTCTCATTTAACCCATCTCAATTAATCCAAGTCCAAGACCCGCTCCTTACCCGATATTAATTAATTACGCGAAATCACTAAACATAACTTCCTTTATTCATCATTAAAATTTTAGGATGTTACAAGTTTCCCCTCCTTAAAGAGGTTTCGTCCCCGAAACCTAACTATTACATAAACAAACTAGGGTAAAACTTGCGCATCTCATCCTCGGCTTCCCAAGTAGCATCTGATCCCTTGCGGTGTTTCCATATCACTTTTACCAAGGGTATAATCTTGTGACGAAGCTGCTTCTCCTTGCGATCAACGATCTCTATCGGTTGCTCGATATAGTTCAATTGTTCATCAACCTCAATGTCCATTAATGGCACGTGAGACGTGTCATCAGCTAGACACTTCCTCAGATGAGAAACATGAAAGGTTGAATGAATTCCTTCTAACTCATCGGGTAAATCCAGTTTATAAGCTACTTCACCCACACGACCTACAATCTTGAACGGTCCAATGTACCTCGGACTCAACTTTCCTCTTTTCCTAAAACGGATAATTCCTTTCCAAGGCGAGACCTTGAGCATCACATAGTCACCCACGTTAAACTCAATTGGTCGTCGCCGCTTATCTGCATAAGACTTTTGTCTGTCTTGCGCGGCTTTCAATCTTGCTTTGATCAGATCGAACTTTGAAGACGTTTCCTGAACCACTTCTAGGCTTCCCATTTCTTTCTGACCAATCTCACCCCAACACACCGGGGTTCTACATCGTCTACCGTAATGCATCTCAAACGGTGGCATACCAATACTTGAATGGTAACTGTTGTTATAGGAGAACTCTGCCAGATGCAGATGATCATCCCAACTTCCACCAAAATCTAAAACACAAGCACGTAGCATATCCTCAATGGTTTGGATCGTCCTTTCAGACTGTCCATCAGTTTGAGGATGATACGCCGTACCGATGTTCAACCTCGTCCCCATAGCTTCATGGAATTTCTTCCAGAACCTCGAAGTAAACCGTGTATCTCTATCAGACACGATCGATAACGGTACCCCATGCTTGGTTACAACTTCTTTGATGAACAAGCTTGCTAACGTTTCTGACGAGATGGCCTCTCGTATGGGCAGAAAGTGAGCACTCTTGGTCAAACGGTCCACAATCACCCAGATGGTATCATGTTGCTTAGCTGTACGAGGTAGCTTAGTTATGAAGTCCATGGTGATGTGTTCCCATTTCCACTCAGGTATCTCTAGCGGTTGCATCTTCCCATAAGGCTTTTGGTGCTCGGCTTTGACTTGTAAGCAAGTTAAGCACTTACTAACATAATCCACTACATCATTCTTCATTCCTGGCCACCAGTAATCTCTTTTCAAGTCTTGGTACATCTTTGTAGCTCCTGGATGGATTGAGTACCTTGACTTATGAGCTTCATCTAAGATTCGACTTCTAAGATCACCATGGCGTTGGATCCACATACGGTCGAACCTAGTATTAACTCCATGAGTGTTTTCCATCAACTCATCTTGCTGGCCATAAATCCTTTCTTTCTTTACTAACCCTTCATCTACTAACACTTCTGACTGCACCTTGATGATTTCTTCAAAAAGACTCGGGTTCATGATCAACTTGTATGACTTCACTGTTGCAAGGACTTCCTCATTCTTACGACTTAACGCATCAGCGACCACGTTAGCTTTACCGGGGTAATACTTAATCTCACAGTCGTAATCCTTTATCAATTCTAACCATCTTCTCTGCCTCATGTTCAGTTCTTTCTGCTCGAAGATTTACTTTAAACTCTTATGATCGGTATAGATAGTACACTTAGTACCGTACAGATAGTGCCTCCATATCTTAAGAGCATGTACTACAGCTGCTAACTCCAAATCATGCGTCGGATAAGTACTCTCATGGACCTTCAACTGCCTAGACGCGTAGGCTATCACCTTCCCTCGTTGCATCAACACGCAACCTAACCCTTGATGCGAGGCATCAGCACAAACAACGAAATCCTCGTCGCCATCGGGTAGAGTAAGGATGGGAGCTTGCGTGAGTCTCTTCTTCAATTCTTCAAAGGCTTCCTCCTGAAACTTTCCCCAACTGAATACTATCGACTTTCGGGTCATACCGGTCAGCGGTGCGGCTATCTTGGAGAAACCTTCGATGAATCTCCTATAGTAGCCAGCTAACCCTAGGAAGCTTCGTATATCAGTCGGATTCTGCGAAGTCTTACAATTCGTTATCGCTTCAATCTTAGTTGGGTCCACGGTAATCCCCTCCGGATTAACCACATGACCTAAAAATTGCACTTCTCTTAACCAGAACGCGCACTTCGAAAACTTGGCGTACAACTTCTCTTTCTTCAGAACTTCCAATACCTCTCTCAGATGCTCGGCATGGTCAGACTCACTCTTTGAATAAATCAATATATCGTCAATGAAGACGATAACCGACTTATCCAACATCGGCTGACACACCCTATTCATCATGTCCATAAATGCTGCAGGAGCATTTGTTAGACCGAATGACATTACGAGGAACTCGTAGTGTCCATACCGCGTTCGGAACGCTGTCTTAGGGATGTCTGCCTCTTTCACCTTCAGCTGATGGTAGCCTAATCTGAGGTCTATTCGAGAGAACCAACTTGAACCTTGCAGTTGGTCAAACAGATCATCAATCCTTGGCAACGGATATCTATTCTTTACCGTCAGCTTATTCAACTCACGATAGTCTATGCACATTCTCATACTTCCATCCTTCTTTTTCACGAACAATACTGGTGCGCCCCACGGGGAAACACTCGGTCTTATGAAACCTTTGTCGAGGAGTTCTTGCAGTTGGGACATCAATTCTCTCATCTCAGACGGTGCTAGACGGTAAGGCGCTTTCGCGACAGGTTGGGCTCCTGGTATTAAATCTATCTGAAATTCTATCTCTCGCTCCGGTGGCAACCCCGGAAGATCCTCAGGGAATACTTCTGGGTAGTCGCGCACAATAGGAACATCTTTCATTTCTTTCGTCTCGGCCGTAACGTTGACGACATACGCCAGGTAGGCACAACACCCTCGCCTTAGCAAACCCTCGGCTTTTATCATCGAAATGACATTAAGCCCAGAACTTTCCTTATCACCATAAACTGTCACCGCACTACCATCCAATGACTTTAACCTTATCATCCTACTTTTACACATTATCTGAGCCTCAAACTCAGACAACCAATCCATACCCAAAACCACATCGAACCCTCCCTAGGTCATAACGTACAAGGTAACAGGGAACTCACGTCCCTCCAATTCTATCATACAGTCCTTAACCATTTTCATTATTTTAACCGAAGTTTCACTAGCGGTTTCTACTATAAGAGTCTCAGACACTCGGCAACATTTCATTTTAGCTAGTTTACTAAATGTCGTAGCTACAAAACTTCTATTCGCACCAGAATCAAATAATACTAAAGCAGAAATGCCGTTTACTAAGAACGTACCAGTCACAACATCAGGAATCTGCTTGGCTTGTTCTTGGGTTAGCATGTAGGCTCTAGTTCTTTGCCTAGCTTGATCGGCATCCTTCCTTCTACTACCTCCAGCTTCACTCTCGGTACACTCCCTAGCAAAATGACCTGTCTACCACACTTGTAGCATGCAGGCTTAGAACTGCACTCATGAGCATAATGACCTGCCTTCCCACACTTGTAGCAAACATTCGATCCAAATCTACACTCTCCGGCATGAATCTTTCCACAATTATGACATGTATCCGAACCCTTTCCCCACCTACACTCACCACTGTGTGCCTTGCCACAGGTCTTGCACGACCTGTTCTCCCAAACTCTCGGCTGCTTGTTCTTAGGGTTCCACATCTGGGTACCGGGTCGTTTAGCAGGAGCGACCCATTTCTTTTCTTTCTTCTCGTCTCCCACCACCACATCATCCGCAGCCAAGTCCGCATAGACTATTTCTACGAGTTCGACAGCAGAATCGAAAGTAGCAGGTTTACTTGTCCTGACTAACATGCGGACTCTCTGTGGTAATCCCCTCACGTAACACTTGATCCTTTTAGCCTCAGTGTTGACCATATCGGGCACCAACCTAGACATTCGATTGAACTCGGTGGTGTACTCACGATGTGTCATTGTCCCAGCTTTCAAGTTTAGGAACTTCATCTCCGCCCTTTCAACCTCGGCGTCAGCACAGAACTTCATCATCACTAACTCCTTCAGATCGTCCCACTTCATCTCTTTGATCTCTTCACGGGTCTTCCTCTGCTCCACACTCTCCCACCAATACATAGCCTCATCTTCAAACGATTGGGTGGCATAACCGACAGCTTGATCGGGACGGCACTCGCTAATGCGGATAACCTTATCCATGGCGGTTATCCACTGAAGAGTAGCGATTGCGTCTCCTAAACCAGTCAGCTTAGGCGGGTCACACCCTTTGAAGGACTTATTGTTGCAACCGCCTCGGCCCCTCTTCCTATCATCATCTTTTACAGACCTTTCCTCACTTGAGTCACCCCTTTCCCTATCGTCATCCTTTCCACCATTACCACCAGCCCCTTCTGCAGTTCGTTCACGGCTTCCAGCAGATCTTTCAGGATTCAGGTCCTTCACAGCAGCAACTACAGCTTGAACGATGGCTGCTTGAACTGCGGGGCTAAGTTGAATTTCTTCGTTGTTGTTCTGGTCTCCTCCAGCTGCGCTTCCTTCATTTTCGGTGTGGGAAGCTCCCTCTACCGAGGGTTGCCGGACAAGACGAGGCCTGCCACGACGTCCAGTGCGACCCCCAGTTTCAACAAATTCTCCAGCTCCAGCCATCAGTATTCTAAAAGGGAAAACACAAACATCATCACTCAAGGAACTATTTAGTACAAGGATAGTAAGGCTAACAGGTAATAACAGTGGCCAGTTGTGATTAGCTGATCACGTTACTTTCCGTGTCCTATACACTTCCCTTTATGAGTCTATTTGTGCTGGTCCTACTTAAGCAGTTTGTCAAAGTAAACAATCAATTATTCCTATCCCTGCCGTTCACATATCTTTCCTATCTCATTAACATATATCATTTAATCATACACCTTACCTTTACTGTTCTTGCTTGAGCAACACATGGCATTCTTGAACTGGCATCTTCTTTCCTTTCTTAATTATATCCCATACTCTGTTCGAGTCTAAGCATGTGGGATGCTTAAATCTCTCGAACTTTGCTCTGATACCAACTTGTAAGGCCCCGTTACCGGTAACCCTACTTTCGTGTTGGATTTACACATAAACACAGTTCTAAATATCAGAGTTAATTAAAACATTTACGCGGAATATAAAACTTTCATAAAACATTACAATATTTCATAACTTGTCTCAAAACATCCTTTGTTTTTCACATTAAATCATTAAAATTAAAACATCATAAGTCTTCAGATGCCAGACTCTTGTTCAGTGTCACGTGTCTCCTCAAGCGAGCTGCCTCATCCTACTCACCTGCGTGCATACTAAAAGTCAGCTACGCTGAGTGAGTTCTAGATAATCACATAATCATACCATTCACATAACATTATATTCTTTCATTCATACTTTCATACTTTCATACTTCCTTACTTTCTTACTTTCATACTTTCTTACTTTCATACTTTCTTACTTTCTTACTTTCTTTTGTATTAACTTACTTTCATATCTTACGTTATAAAGAGCATTACGCCCTACATTCCTCGAGTATTATTAGGGCTCGGTACCCTCCTTCCTCGAGTATTATTAGGGCTCGGTACCCTCCTTCCTCGAGTATTATTAGGGCTCGGTACCCTCTTTCCACGAGTATTATTAGTGCTCGGTTTCCCTCTTTCCACGAGTATTATTAGGGCTCGGTTTCCCTCTTTCCTCGAATATTAGTAGGGTTCGGTTCCCTAGTTCTCGAATATTAGTAGGGTTCGATTCCCTCTTCGTTACCATACAACCATACATCATACCTCGAGTATTATTAGGGCTCGGTACCCTTTTCGTAACCATACAACCATCCTTTCCTTCTTTTATTAACTTTATCACATTCATACACATAAGCATACATATCATACTTACCTTAACTTAGCGTTACAACCTGACAGTACGTGCAATATCCGAAGATCGTTCACGTACCGTCAAGCCATCATTCATACATTTCACATTATTCACATAAGGCATACACTTATCTCTTAGGATAAGCGTA
>NW_027504367.1:0-22886 GCF_021521415.1 Bidens hawaiensis
TTTGCATGCGATCCGTATTCAGTCCAATCTTCCCTCCTTGGTTCTCGAAGCTCAAAAGCAAGCGATTGCTGGTGGTGATCTCAAAAATATGCTATCTTGCGGTGCCGAACGGAAGTTTGAAACCAAGTTTGATGGTATACTTTACTACTTAAATCGCATGTGGATTCCAAACTCTGAACCACTTCGAGAACTTATCCTGAACGAAGCGCACAAATCCAGATACTCTATTCACCCGGGCAGTGATAAATGTATCAGAATCTCAAGTCTCACTTCTGGTGGCCGGGTATGAAGAAAGACATAGCTTTATACGTCGGTAGATGTCTAACATGCTCGCGGATCAAGACTGAACATCAGAGACCATCTGGCCTGCTACAGCAACCGATCATACCGCAGTGGAAGTGGGACGAAGTCGCTATGGACTTCATCACCAAACTCCGCGGACACCCAGCGGTTATGACACGATTTGGGTTATCGTGGATTACTTGACCAAGTCTGCCCACTTTCTCCCTATCCGCGAGGACTACACTACGGAGAAGCTGGCGCAGATTTACATTCGTGAGATCGTAACCCGTCACGGTGTGCCTAAGGGCATCACGTCTGACCGTGACCCCTCTTTTGCGTCAAGGTTCTGGAAGTCATTTCAGAAAGCCTTTGGGACAAGTGTGAAACTTAGCTCTGCCTATCATCCTGAAACGGGACGGACAGAGCGAAAGGACCATACAAACCCTGGAGGATATGCTCAGAGCCTGTATCCTTGAATTCGGTAGTAGCTGGGAGACTCACCTTCCTCTTGCAGAGTTCTCATATAATAACAGCTATCATGCTACCATCAAATGCGCACCATTCGAGGCACTCTATGGCAGGAAATGTCGTTCTCCACTGTGTTGGTCCGAGACCGGAGATTCTCAAATCCTCGGCCCGGAACTGATACAGGAAACCACTGACAGTATCGCCATCATCCAGCAAAGACTTAAGGACGCCCGCTGTCGACACAAGTATTACGCTGACAAACGCCGCAAACCTCTGGAGTTCCAAATAGGCGATCACGTAATGCTCAAAGTTTCCCCCTGGAAGGGCATTGTTCGCTTCGGGAAAAAGGGAAAGCTTGCTCCAAGGTACGTAGGACCTTTCAAGATCATCGAAAAGGTCGGACCCGTAGCCTATCGCTTGGAATTGCCTCCAGAACTCAGCCGTGTTCACACGTTTTTCATGTGTCGCAACTCAAAAAGTGCCTCGTTGACGAGACCGCTCAAATCCCGATCGTCACGGTTCGCATCGACGACAAACTACACTTTGTTGAGGAACCTGTCGAGATCCTAGATCGAGAAGTCAAAAGGACTAAGCGAAGCCGGATACCCATAGTCAAGGTACGTTGGAACAACCATCGTGGACCCGAGTTCACATGGGAACGAGAGGATAAGATGAGGGAGGAATACCCTCATCCTGTTCGCATAGTCATCATCTTTGTAATTCTAGAAATCTTGGAGTCTATGTAATAGTAATCATGTAATCAGGGACCAATATCAATCAATGAAGTATCATGTTGTTCCTATTTGCTTATAAATATTCTCTTATTTGCATAACACCAAGTTTGGCTACCCATGACTCGTGCTGGAAAACACAAGTTGTGCATACTTAATCATGTAAACATTGGGGTAAACTATGTATCATTGAGCCAAAATTTGTCATCATTCTAGCATTCATGAAGCATGGTTGTGTGTGTGTGTGTGGTGTCGTGTCGATTTTTCTAGCCGCACACAATGGAGTTTATACATTGATACAAGGTGAACTCGTAATTATAGTCTGGAATATAATTACATCAAGTTCACAGGTGTATACGTGTATAAACAATATGCTATTGTGTAACTATGAGTCATGAACTCAAGCTTCGTGTAGGGAATTAATCAATGAATGTTGAAGGAGTGGTGGGTTAGCCGCTGGTACAACCCTATACATAAACCCCTTCGGCACAAGTTGATTATGTCTGAAGCGAGACTTGGAATTAGGGACTCATAGTTAGCGTGGCAGCTGTGAGGCGTTAAATTCAAGAGTTATTGAGGGAATTATTCATTGGGGATTGAAGGAGTGGTGGTTAGCGCTGGTACAACCCTATATATAAACCCCTTCAATCCGAAATGAATATGTCTGATGTAAAGCTTGAAGGTGATGCCTTGTAGTGGAAAAATAGTGTGTCGTCCTGTGTGTCATTGAACTAATAGGAGTCGAAAGAAACACCCAAGTGGAGTTGAGGGAGTGGTGGGTTAGCCGCTGGTACACCCTATATATAAACCCCTTCAACTTGATTTGGGTGGTATCCAAGACGAAAATTAGGGGTAGTGGCGCATAGTGGTCATCATGGGATCATTTGATCTAAAACATCATTGCATCAACTATACTAAGTTCTAAATTTCGGACGAAATTCCTCTAAATTGGGGAGAATTTAACGCCCTGAAATTCGATTGGTAAACTAGGATCGTGAAATCATCGGAAACTATAGACTTTGGGATTCTGGACGATAAGTTCGGAACCCATATCATTGGAAAAATCTGCTTTTATCATTTAAAATGTTTATTTTATAAAACGACATTTACGCCTGAAAAATATTAATTTTTATGCTTTCAAAAATTAAATGTTCTTATTTAAAAAGATTTCAAATAATTATTCGGAAACTGGTTTTATAAAAGTTTTGCTGAAAAAGTTTTAGTTTGTTTAAAAACTTATGAACTCGACTAGTCTTGACCCGTCGGTAGCCTAAACCCGAACCCGAGTCACCGAGTATTTAAGCGGAAAATCAAGTATTCTTACACCATCTCTTTCATTTCCACCAACACTTCCCACCCAAACACTCTCATTCTAGAGAGAGAAACTAGAGAGAGAAAGTCTTCAAACTTCAAATCCGAGTCCACAAATCTGTTTGTTGTTATTCTTGGTAAGATCTTCTTGAAAATCATCCATTTTCATAACCATTTTCGGCCTCAAATCGAGCAAAAACACCCATTTTCGTTTCTAGAGTTTTCGGGTCAAAAACCGTCTTGTTTTGGTGTCAAAATGCAGGCTTTTGTGTTTAAAATCACTAGGAATCGATAGCCCTTTCAATCCCGAGCATTTCCATGTCAAAAACTTCGATTTTGGGTCAAAAATCTGGAAAATCTGAAAAACCCGTAGGTTTCTCCGTCGCCCAGCTTGAAGGAGTCGAATCAGACTCATTCGATCGAACCAGTCGATCGAATCAGTCCAGTCGATCGAATAGGAAAGCAACCGAATGGTCTCCAACTCATTCGACCGAATGAGTTTCGTATTCGATCGAACGAGTGTCTATTCGATCGAACAAGTTCCATGTTCGACCGAACGAGTTTTTCCAACTGGTTCGACCAAATGTGTTTCTAGTTCGATCGAGCGTGCCACAGATTCGATCGAATGTGTGTCTATTCGATCGAACGTGTTCCTATTCGATCGAATCAAGCCAGAACCAAGCTGTTTCGTCGTTAAAACCCAGTTTTTGCTCGAGGCCGCGTAAGCTCGTTTTCTTAGACTTATAGCACGTTGTTAACCTTATATATATGTTCAACTCTAGGCTAAGGAGATCTATTGTAGCACCATCCTAACCCGAGATCAAGGTGAGTTCATAGCCCCTATTTAAGCTTTTCAAAACTATGGGGTGGAAACATGGTAACTTTACACGCTTGGATAAAATCATTTATGCATTTATGCAAACACTCTTTAAACTATAAACTTTTGGATTTCTACACACGTGCGGAAATCCACAAGCTCTTTAAGAATCTATAAACTTTGGAAATCTATGAACATGGGAAAACCCATCAACTTATGGAGATCTAAGAACATTGGAAATCAATGAGTATGGGAAATTCTATGAACATTGACATCATGGGAATGGGAATCATATTCATATCATCATAGTCATTGTGTCAGCATGGAAATCTAGAGATCAAAGCATCATGAGTTGAATTGGACGCGAGAGTCTATTCTACTCTCGGTAGAACTCGCGACCATGAGTGGCATTCTATTCTCGGTGGCACTCGTAACTCATGGGATTTCATACTAGTCTCGGTGAAATCCATAACTCTTGAGGACCTATACTAGTCTCGGTAGGGACCAAGGGAACCCAGGATTCTTTGGGGAGTCTATCCTACTCTCGGTGGAACCTAGCTGAGTCCTGGATGACAAGAACGAGGTAGTCTTGGTTTAAGTCTTGCGTGGGGTCAATCAAGTCTTGTGTGATCATTGAGTTCCATCATCATTCATCATCATCATCATTTATTCACCATCATCTTGGATACTAGTAAACAGTGGGATCTTGGTGTTGGTTTATCTAGTAAACTTAGCATGCTCAAATCTATATGTCCTTATTTATGCTTAACTGCTATGTGCTACATGTACCGTTGGGAGACCACAAATCTTTGAGTAATCTTATCACAAACGACTCTAATGGGAGAATAATAAGCCCGCTGAGAGTCCAGGAGAACATTTCATGTTTTACTTACTACAAAAACCTCTTTGGGAAAACCAAGAGACCTTTTCTTACAAACCATCTTAAAACCGGGTATTATATCCAAACATAGTAGTATAAGTTGTAGGAGTGGTGGGTTAGCCGCAGGTACAC
This sequence comes from Bidens hawaiensis, assembly GCF_021521415.1. Taxonomy (NCBI): domain Eukaryota; kingdom Viridiplantae; phylum Streptophyta; class Magnoliopsida; order Asterales; family Asteraceae; genus Bidens; species Bidens hawaiensis. The sequence goes on from NW_027504367.1 coordinate 4,622, forward strand.
CCTATATATAAACCCCTACAACCTATACTAGTATGTTTGTGTATAAACTCTTTTTCTTTAAACCTATGAATTCACTCATCTACTTTAAGTAGTTGACAGTTTGTTACATGTTTTCAGGAAATAATGCAGCAAGAAATCCCTAGCAAGTTTAGAGGCCTTAGAGAGATGAAGGCTAGTCTAGGAGTTATTTGGAAACTTGATATTTTGTATTAAAACAATTTGTTTCATGTTACCTGGATGGTGTAATATTTGACATTTTGGTTATGTTTATGCATTTAGACTTTTAAACTATTGTGCTCAACAATCACGACTTAGTCGCCGCGCCTCGATTATTCCGCCATCACGATCGGGGTGTGACAACATAAAGGTACTGTACTACCCAAACGTTAGGTATAAAAGGGGGACTTAGAAACTTTTTCACACATTTCTTTTCCCTCTCAAAACCTAATTGCAAAAACCCTCTTGCTCGCGCATTCCCTGCTTGCTCGAATACTCAATCACTGCTCGATTACACTTCGAAAAATAGCCATTCGCTCTATTTCGACTTTGAAAAGATATCGATACTGGATTATCGTATCACCAATTTCGGAATTAGGGTTTCTAATTGATTATCTTATTAATCAATTACTCGAGATTTCTACAGATTCTTATAAATAGGTCCTTGCAGAACCTATAGCAGACATAGGAAGTACTGGAACTACAAGATCCAAACATATGTCAACAAATGTAGGATGCCAAGAGCAAATTCACTGATAACAATGATTGGGATGTTCTCCCATGGCTGCTTGTTCCTGCATTGGGTGCCATTGATGTACCTCGCACTCCAGGAAACAGTGATGATGGAGATGATAATAGTGAAGACGGTGATGATGATGTGGATGCTGGGAATGATGGAGTTGATGATGATAATGATAATCAAGGTGGTGCTGCTGGTAATGAGCCAGTTATTGAACAAATTACTCATGAGGAGGAACTGGTAGAGAATCTGGGTGGCAATGATGAAGTGAATGAACAGACTGATGAACCAGTTGTGGGTCCTAGCAACATGGCAACTGAGAAGATAGACGATGATGACTTCATAGCCTCAGTAATATCAAATGTTACTGAAACTATCCAAAAGATCACTCCACCGGAGTCACCACCACCTGAAGAACATCATGTTGATACTGACTCTTTTGAGACTGATGGTGCTGATGACAATATCCATTCCTCTCCTGCCACCACTGAACCTGCATTGTCTGACACTAAACAAATTCATGACACACATATTCTTTCACCACCTTCATCTCCAATGCCAGAACCAATCATTTCCTCACCACTGATTTCCCAACCATCCCAAGCTACTCAGGATACATCTATTCTAACCCTACCAACCTCACCTCCATAACAAACACTACCCACTGTCACCACTCGACCTTCACAACCCATTACCACAGAACCTGAGCCATACAGAATACCCTCACCAGAAACCTCTGTATCTGAACCATCATCAGAACCAGCACCTAAACCAACTCAAGAAACACCACTATCCAGCCCAAATGTCTATGACTTGATTTCAGAAAATGCTGCCTTGGAGTTTGAGAACATCATGTTGAAGGAGAAGAATGCATTTCTAGAAACAAGAAACAAGGCGCTTGAAACAACTTTGATGAAGATTCAATCCCTGGAGCACTCTGAGGTTGAGAAGACCTCAGATGCACCACAACAGGGGGAGAATCCAAAAGATGAAGGTGGCCTGAAACTAATCGAAGATCTTTATGCTAGTTCAGGTGAAGAAGTTGAAGATGAGGTTGAAATAGGAATTGCTGGAACATCTAATGTCCCTGAAATGATAAATCAAGAAGTTATTGAGGGAGATGTTCAGGTTGAGGGGGATTCTGGAGAAAAGGAGGTTGAAGCAGAAGAAGAGACCCCTAAACAACTTGCCCGAAGACAAATTAAAGGTAAAGGGGTGGCTCTAACTGAGAAAGACCTTCATCCAATAACAACCCATAAAGACACATCTGGTGATGAAATTCTGGAAAAGGATGATGTAGTGGATGCAGATATAGCAGAAGTTCAATCAGTTCAAAAAGTAATAGAATTGATAAATCAAGAAAAAGACAGGGTATTGGCTGAAGAAAAGGATGATGAAAGTGATCAAGAAGAGCTTGAGGCACTTATGGAGATGAGGAGGAAGGAGGCAGAAGAAGAGAGGTTGAGGAAAGAAGCCGATGAAGCTATTAGGGCAGCATTGGAGTCATCGAAAGCAACACAAACTGATGAACAAACTCCTATTGCACAAAAAGATGATGAACAAGAGCCCACGCAAACTGAGCTAGTAATAACTGAACTTGAAACTGAAGAACCTGAACCTGAAACACCAAAAGAACAACAGCTCGGTTTAGGTCCAGTAGCCTATGAATATGATACAATCGAGATATCTGCAAGCTCAATGGTTAAACTCGTCATAATGAGAACCCTCATAGATGTATTGAATAAACCAGAAGGTCATCATCCTGAGATTGTATCTGCTACAAGAAAAGCTCAAAAAGATTTTATCAACCTAAACAGTGGCGTGCAATCTGAACCAAGAGTAGAGGAAGAGGTTGAAACAACTAAACCGATCATACATGAAGTTACTGAGGAGAGTGAAGATACTTATGTCAAGGAACCAATCATTGAACAAATTGCTGAGGAAGAGCTTGCAACTCAAACCACTCAACAGATTGTTAAAGAAGTTGCTGATGAAGAGCCTGCAATGTGAATGAAGAACCAATTGTCACTGAACCAACAAAACATGAAGCTGAAGCAAGAGACTCCATGAAAAGAAAAGAAAAAGGCTGAACTTGAAACACCCAAGCCCAAGAGACAAAAATCTATAAAAGTAAAGGTGTAAAAGAGAAGGTAGATTAAATCTGCTGATGTTGAAGTGGCTCAAACGATCAATGCTGAAGAACCAACGATTGGAGCACTTCACAACCTTGATGAACAAATTGAAACTGATAATGAAGAAGAAGGAAGATTGGAGGATGATGATAGGGAGAATGTAGACAAAGCCTACCTGCTAAGCCTCGAATATGATCAACAGTACATTGACAGAATGATAAAAGAAAGCATTAAGCAAGAGGCTGACGGATGGAGGAGCCAGGAAACACAAAAAGAATTTATGCTGAAGGCTGGCCATAAATCAACATTTTTGAATCTACAATATTTTGGAACCTTTGATAAAATGTATAAAAATTCCTTAGTAGATGACGTTGCAAATTATGTTGAGAAAATGAGCTAGAAGAAAGAGAAGGTAGAAAAGGTATTGAAAGAATCTGACAGTAGCAAGAGAAGGATTGAAAAGAAAGCCATCGATGAAACAGAATATGAAGCATTGAAGACGAAACATAACGACATAAAGTTTCTTCAATTACATGGCTACAGCTACGAGTCCTTGATAAATCTTTCTGTTGAAGAGCTGAAGAGAAAAATACAATTAGTGAAAGATTCACAAAAGGATCAGAAAAGTCAAGATGATTATGTAAGAGAAAGGGAGTTGAGAATGAGATTGGAGAATGAGAGAGAAGAGGCTAGAAAGAAAGAAGAAGAAGTCAAGAAATGGTTTGAAGATCTTCAGAGGGTACAGACTTTGAAAGAAATAGTAATGGAAAAGGGAATGTCTGAGGATCAATTCAATAACATGCCTCATGATCAACTGCTAGATACATATAACAGAGAGCAAAAGATGTATATGGAAACTCAAAGAAAACTATAAGAAGACAGGAAGGAAAATGGATGAGTTGGTAAGGGCAGAAATGATGAGTGCCCTGCACAAAAGGGGTGCTAACATGGGAAGACTGATAGTGCAAACTGATGATACAATCAAAAGATGGTTTGAAGAGTCAGAACTTGAAGAGGCTAAAAAGAAGAAGCTAGCAAGTACAAGCCATACACCTATAAGGCTTGAGATTGTGAGGACTGAACAACCAAGAAATTTGAATCTGCCCACAAATCTCTACTTTGATAAAAGATCCAAGACCTTAAGGGTGATCACAGAAGACAAAGAAGAAACTCTTATTATCTTTAGGGAAGATTTGAGAAATTTTTCAAAAGAATAGCTGAAGAAGATGGCAGAACTTGACCTATACGACAATCAAGACAGGAGTCAACCTGCTGGGCAACAAAGGAATGACCTCTCCAAATTCATCAAGAAACAATCTGAAAGGGGTTTTCCATTCCTGAAACAAAAGAAAAGATAAATACATAGCCAAGCAGAGAAAGAGAGAAGACGGAAGATAATAAATGAAGTTCACACTCTAGAACTCTCTTTATTTGAGTCAAAGAAGAGAAAGACTCAACAGGCAAGCAGCACTACATCAAAAAGAATGACTTTGAGGGAATGCTTAGCAATGAGAAGGGAAATGCTTGATCCTAACTCACGTGTGCAACAAAATGGAAGGATTTCCCATCTCACCTACAATAGACATAACGACTCAATTTCGTTGAGGAATGAATCCGGAGGAACAATTGCAGTGATCAAGAATGACGAAGATCTTCGATTTATACATCCTCAAGACCTTCAAGAGATAATTGATGCTGAGTTTCCTTTTGACTCTCTAGACGCAGTAGAGCTTGATATGATCAAACAGAAGGTTGCCCTTGTTATACTCGAAAAGGAAAAATCTGACACAAGAAGCGGAAGGAGGAGATAGCAGAATGAAGACTAAATGATGATCATTTCTTTTCTGTTTATCTTTGTATTTTGGTTTTACGTGTATTTTGATATGTAATGCCCAAGAGGCAGAATTCCTTTTATATAATGAAATGACATGTTCTTAACATGATTATCTTAGACATTTGATACATGTGTAACTCTATGCAGGTGTGTTTTGGTGCATCTGAGCTTGTTCCAATCTTGGGGGGAGATTGTTGAGTCGAAATTTTGATAAGGAAGATTGGAATCTTCTCAACCTCCTTAGGAAACGGCTAAGTATGGACTTCGAGCAAGCTTAGACTATCGAGCATGGTTTTACTACTTCGAGCAAGGTCTTCAGAACCTTTGGTGGTTAATTCTTTTAAGTGTTAAGGCTTCGAGCAAGCTACACTTCAACGAGCAAGAGTATTCTTATAGCAAGTATGGATTGCCAATCGAGCAAACAACTTGATCATTCAAGTTTTAACCAAGTGTTACGAGCACAGGATGTCCGAGCGCATGGTGACAAGCATCGATGCAATAAGAAGATGTCATATGCTCGAAGCATGGACTACGAGCATGGTTCAATCTCACGAGCAAGATTTACATCCAAGCATACTAAAGATTGCTGAATAATACAAGATTGAAGGCATCAAGAAGAATGAGCTTGCTCGATGGACTAGCTCGTGCAAAGCATGGATTAGTCAAGAAGAATGAAGTCTACTGGAGGAGAATATTTTCCCTGAAAATATTTTAAGTAAAGTGTGCTCGAAGACACTCATCGAGCATACCCTGCACACTGAAGTGTGCTCGAGCAAGATACAAATCATGCTCGAATACACTTAACACTTGTATTTTATTTTGTCAATCACTATGTACTAATTAGGGATTCTAGAAGGAATGTCAGGGTTCTATAAATAGGATCCTAGGTTTCCATTTAGGGAAGGACGAGACACACGGAATACGAGAAACATTCCAAAAGAATATTCATTTGTTTCCTCGTACCGCCACCGCCGTCACAAAACCCTAGACATTTCATTTACTATTTCATTGAATGATACATTTAATACAATAAATCTTTGTCTTTGAATCTGTCTTTACTGATTATCATTTATTGTTTCGTCTGTTATTATATCACGCCTTCGCTCCCATCCGTTGGATATCCTGATTCCTCTGGGATATTCCATAGGCCTTTGGGTTATTGATTCTGTGTGTTCTTGTCATCCTTACTAGATTTGCACCAGACTCCTGGTCCTGACAAAATATTTCAGCTACAAGATTTGAATAATGGTTTGCATTAATTTAAAAACCATCTCTATCGTATATGACGTAAATACCCTTTATCAATAATTAAAAGATATGACATGCGTCAATTAGTATTGGTTCCTACTGTTTTTATGAAATACTAGTTTTCTATTTGATCCTTCCTCGAGTAGAATGTACAATTTACTTGTATCCGATTTGTTTAATTTGTTTATTATTCTTATTTACTTCAAAGATGTTATGCTGATTTGCATCGTTAATCAAAGAATTCAAAAGTCCAATATAGTTGTTGATGACGTATGTTCCCGACCCACTCATAAATTTTACAAAAAACTCATAAGCCAAGAAGCTACAAGCACTGACTGCTAAATAAAGAAGCCAAGAAACTCAGGAACCTTACCACATTGTGCTTCCGAGCTCATAAGCTTAATAGCATCTTATTAATTACGGTAACACTTCAAATGACTTCACTCAAAAAAGTCAACTATGACATGACTTAAAGTAAAGGTATGCTAAAAGTAACCATAATGACTTGCAACACCTCCTTATGTGAAGCAGGATTACACCTTTCATAAAAAAAGGATAACTCGCCTGCAAAAGTTAAGGAGATGAGTCTTTACCACTTATAGAAGCACAACTGACTCAAGGAAGCTTTCAATTCGCCTATACAAGGAATCCCATGCACTTGGTAACATTCATTCTAACTCTCTCACTCATTCTCTCTCTCTCTTTATATATATATATATATATATATATACTTTGTCATGTCTTTCACTTATCACCTTTCAAAATATATTGCTTTCATGCAGGAGGCTGATTGCAGGAGACCCCTCATGTGGTAAGGCTAGCGGTGTTGTTCTTAGCAGGTTTAGGAGGCTCTGAGCTCAGGATATTTTTGAACCTTTAGTAAGTCATATCCTTGTAGCTAACAGTTTTCATAATTTTTTGTAAAAGACGTGGTTCTCATTAACATATATAGTTCTACAAAGAAGCCTACACGTTTACTCGGAGTGCTTTGAGACCACATATTGGTTTCTCGATGTGGTTAACTTATTTTATGAATGAAACGAGATACAAGAAAACAAAATAGTTTCACTTTCATGATATCATGAGAGAGACGGATTCCTACAAAGCAATGGAAGCATTTTAACATAATTGGTACGTTATTGGAATATCAAATCACACATCTTAATATGTTACAAGTTTATCTTGATGCAAAGGAACATATATAATATGGTACAAAGTATTGATTAGATGGCGAAACAAAGAAAGACATTACTTCCAAGCACAACGACAAGTCCCACCTCATATGTCCCATTTTCACGCGGATGTATATTTTATTCACATTAAAAATATTTTATTCATGGTACTATTCAATTTCAAAATTCATGGTAATTTGTAAGGAAAATTGTTAAAATGCCCCATTTTAAGTAAGAGATTCTAAATGTATCAAACCAAAATTAAAATTTCTCATTGTCTCCTTACTATCTCGTCGTCGTCTCTATGTTAGGAGTTCGAGATGATATTCTTTAACTTTTCGCCTCCCCGCCATGTTAGATCAAAACTCGTCGTCTCACCATCATGCTAACTCAAAACTCGTTGCCTCCCTGCCATGTTAGCTCAAAACTCGTCGTTTCCCTGCCAAGTTAGCGTAAATATTAAATTTAATAAACTTTGTTATTTAAAAAATTTATATCTAAACAAGGCATACATAAGATGATTTTGATGGTATGCATTCGTTTTTTTAATCGTTTTATTATCCAAAATCCTATATACAAGAATTTAAAAACCAATAAAATTAGAAATATTTAAATATTTTTTATATTAGTTTAGGATCCATGTTTTTAGTAAAGCTAAGGTAGAATTTTTTTAGCTAACATGGTGGGAAGACGAGTTTTGAGCTAACATAACGGGGAGGCAACGAGTTTTGAGCTAACATGACGGTGAGACGACGAGTTTTAAGCTAACATGGCGGGGAGACGGCGAGTTAATAAAAATGTCGTCTCCAACTCCTAACGTAGAGGCAACGACGAGTTAGTAAGGAGACAAATAAGGAATTTGAATTTTTGAAGGGATATATTTGGAATATGTCTAGTAAAACGAGAATTTTGGGCATTTTCCCAAATTTATAGGGTCCAAGTTGATCATTGCATCTGATGATGTTTACGGTCCGGCTAGGGTCCAAGTTGATCCTAGAATCTCTCTCATAAGATTGAACTCTAATTATTGTTGTGAAGAAAATAAACTAAACCGTCTGAGTTAGTTGGCTTGGACAGACAGACAAACTGGAAAAAAGGGTGTAGTTTTGATGGTTTGGGTCGTATTTTTATCACGAAATTGCAGCATTAAACCAATCCACGCCTTTTCTGACGACATTGCCACCATAGTTGCCTTCCTTGGAGAATTCCAACTTGAAGTCCCTATCGACCACCATCGCCAGACTCCTCACATGTCATCTGCTGCTCACCGCCACCCAAGTGTCTAGTATTGGTGGTAATTAAGTTTCGTGTCTTCTTTTAGACCACTTTTTTCAATTTCTTTCGGTTTATCAATTACGTTGAAGGCCGAATCGGGAAAAGTTGTCAAACACGAGAAAGCTTGTTTAGAAAATCAACATGTGTTTCTCCCCTTTGCGTTTGTTACATTTGGGTTTCTGGCCCCGGAGGCTGTGAATTTTCTAAACAGGGTTCAGCGTGTCGTACATAGTACTTTTTCGTCTCCTACGACCCAACGCTTTGTTTTTAGTAGAATTGGTTTTGCTATTCAAAAGGGGGTTGCGGCACAGCTTTTTGCCCGTTTGCCTGTCACTTTATTGTAATCGTTTTGATTTTAATGAAACTCGTACATCCTCCAAAAAAAAACCACAATCGGAAGGAACTGAAACTTCCTTATAATTTTTTCTAGTGTCTTCTCTTTACATATACATTTTCTGGGAAAAAAAAATTAATTTTTTTCACTTTCATATATAATATAGATTCGAACTCAACTTAACCAGAAAAACAATCATTTAAATGCAATCATAGTGGAGAATTTGATAGCATTGCCCTACACGATCTCCTTTTCTCACATTGTATGACCTGTTTCGTTTCTATTGTCCTCGCATGTTTCAATAAATGGCAAGTTTGAACATTTGATTCACTCATTCACACATTCAACGTTATGATTCAACACCTATTTTTCAAGCCCATTTTCATCATAATATTGGATTGGAGCACTTCATATGACTACACAACACTACCACATAATCGTCTATAAAGACCGGTGAAAAATAAAAATTACAACGGTCTGAATGCCAACCGTTGCATGTTAAACACCGTTATAAAATGAAGAATTTTTCAAACTCGTTATAAATTAGAAGGATACTAGCATTGTTTATTGAACAAAAGTTTATATACCGGTTTTTAACTAGTATTTAAAACAATGATGAGTTCAACCGTTGAAATAAAATGTGAAGAACCGTTTTAAATGAAGAATTTTCCAAACCCGTTGCAACTTAGAAGGCAATAAGCGTTGTAAATGAACAAAAAGTTTATAACACCTGTTGGCAAGTATTTTAAAGCGGTTAACAATTTCAGCATAATGAAACGTTCATGTTTACAAATAAACCGCATCAAATATTCATACATTGTAGCAAAAATTATAAAACTAAACGGTTAAATATAATAAATATGTATCTTTCATTTAATATAATTAAATATATACAACTAAACATAGATAACATAAGAAAAAAAAACAAAATCCCAAAAAAAAAACCCAATAAATATGCATATTTCATTTTATATTTTATCTAGAAAATCGACCTTTATAGCTGTAGCCTTTTTGACAGCCTTGTTAACTTCGTCCATAGCCTTGTTAATCTTCTCATCTTGTAAAGTTCCGTTCTCGGTGCCCTACATTTGGCGTTGGATTTACTCATAAACTTAGTTTGATACAGCGGAAGCACATGCAATTTTGCAGCGGAAACTAAAACTTTTACATAACAACTTCCTTCTCTAACTAATCTTCAATATGGATAGCCTCGTGCGCGTCTCAAGCTTGCCACGTCATCAATAATACATGCATGCATACTAAAAGTCAGCTACACGCTGAGTGAGTTCTAACATTTCTTTCTTTTCATAAAATTCTGAATTATAATTAAATCACATTCTTTATTCATATGCAACGTAACACTCGTCTATAACTAGTCCCGAACGTACTTGCTCATAATCGAACCTTCTATTCTTACTCGCAATCGAACCATGTCAACTTAGAGGGATTTGCCATCCTAACTTGTTGCACATGCATGAGGCCTGAAGGCTCTACGCACGAACATGTACTCGTTCCTCTCTATATAACATCCATTCACATCTATATACATAGTATTATTCTACGCAAATATTTATTAGGGCTTACTCCCTATTTTCTTTCAGTTCTATCAACTAAGATTTACCCATAGTACTAGCATCCATAGCTGGACCATACATTCACACAACGTATATGTAGAAAATTTGGAACACCTTTTGTATTAAAATTAATACAAATAATAACGATACTCTCATTATTAACATAAAAAAATAAGTAGTACAAATACTGTAAAATAAAATATAATAAACATTGAAATAACATAACAAGTATGTTAGATGATTTAACTCAAGATCTTCAAATGATAAAATCTTCAACTTGTTATTCAGCAACATTCTCTTATAATCTTCTTGACAAGAACTTAAAAAAATAAAATTTCCAACTTTTACCACATCAACAACTTCTAGTAGTCTCTTTGGCTGAAAAAATGAACGAAACAAAAGTTGACGGTTGAGACTGAGGCACGTGTTCAACACACTTCCCTTAAAACAGATTCAGCGCGTCTGTCTCCCAGGGTACAATAGCCGAAGCAGTTAGTACTGCCGGAGATGTCCACGCGCTCGAGGCTACATCGGGGTAATTAAAGTGTAGCGTTAGAACTTATGGAAAAAATAATAGAACAAAAAAGTAAATGAATCAAGTAGAGAAACTCATCTCTATAGTTTTCCAACATATGAGTCTTTAAAGATTTCTTCTTCACTAATAACTCTTCTTGCATGCAAGCATTTTCAATTGAATTTTCTAGCTTGTATTTTTTCTAGCTCCTTTCAAATAAGGCACATAGCCAATTATATATATAAGAGTTAAGGGTGAGTAAAGTCTTACTTAATTAGAAATTTAATAATCTAATAAAAACTAATCAATTGTCATCAAAAGGCTCTACTTAAGAGTTTCATGACTATATGCTGAGTTTAATATTAATTATTTTAATTAATCTTCATTCACTATATTTAATTTTCCAACAATCCCCCACATGAATGGAGATTGATCAAAACACATCAAAATGTCCAATAGAACCTTGACAGTCGAGTATTTCAGGATAGGTAGGTGTTAGCTTTGAACCTTCCTTTGTGAAGCATACTTAGTCTCCTAGCAGTTAGTAGACGTGATGTCCTTAAACAAACCCCCATTTGTGTAGACGACGATACACTTCACACAATACTCTCCCTAGCCAGGCACATCCCCTCATTGTCGTGTCCATTATGGTCCTGGAACACTAGCCTGGTTCTATGAAAGCTCTAGGAATTGCATGCCCCATAATTTCATTCGAAGCGACCCCACTTCTCTTTCACATAGGTGATTATCCTTAAAACATTAAAAGCATTAAGGTTATAATGATTTACACAAATCATTAACTATATATTATGCTTAGCCTCACAACATGTCACTGTTGTTATAGGAATGGAATAGGAAATAATTAGACTCCCTTGATAGTTTAGGAGGATATATATATTAGCTTATGTGTTAACTTATACATAAGCTACGCCCCCACAGTGACCACCCGTAGATATATAACTAGGTTGTCCTATTGAACTTAGATCTTGGGATCTTCAGTCAACTAAGTTAGGTTTCCTTCAAATACCATTTTTCATGGGCTTTAGTCTCATTCCACAACTTGATCTCTACTAAACCTTCAGGTTTTTGGATCCATAACATTATCTTTGACTTTGTCTAGTCACTACAGATAATTTGTGTAGTTGAGATTAGTTGCCATGATGTGTTCTTAACTTATAAGTTAATTTTGCCTAACGTCAACTTTCTAGACTATAACCTCAGTGGTCATCTGAATCTGGTTATAATATTTGTCTTTGTAAATACACTTATTATTAACGCAAACACATCTCCATTATGCACTACGACCTTTTTGTCCTCTACTTAGTCATGTGTTTGCAATGTTATATTGGATTACAATAATCCTCATTGCCAAACCTTCCCAGTTTAAATGCAAGACACCTTCACATTTAAGCGCGATTGGATAACATCATCCAACTTTTGAATGAGGTAAAGAAAAGTTCTTCTTTTTTACATAAGTTTGATAAATCATATTAATTATCATTTCTATATACTTCTAAAGAGTAGTTTCTTAAATGGCTTCCCTCCACATTTCTTGTATTTTGATATAGTTTGTTTAACTTTACTTATGAAGACAACTCGAAACTCATGATTTGAACAAGACCATGTCTTTGTATCAATGAGTTAATCAATGCTTAATAATAAAGTAACACTTTTCATAAGTTTATTATCAAACATCACCAACTTAGAAAGATTCTAAATCACCCTCTAAGGCAAACCTAGAAAGTTAAGGTCTTTTTAAGATCCTCATAAGTTATATTAATTCCTTATATTGAATGAAAACCCACTTCAAATTTGTCTATACAGAAACTCATTCACATGTTTGTGTATCTTTTGAATGTTTCACGTTAACTAGTCTTCGCAAAGCACCATAATTAACAAGTACTAGTCTAGCATGCTTTAGACTACAATACTTTAGCATGTGAACAGAAGATGCATCATTCTGATTCTTTACGGCCATAATATTATTACAATATTACTTTGAACATTCACTCCTTAGCTTAGACAAAGTTATGAGACTTGTTCACAATCCCAAAACGTTAGTTTTTTTTTTTTTTTTTAAAGTATCATAAGTTAGTGTATGTAGCACATATATAACTTCATCATTCATTTAAGGAAAATAACTCTTTTGCCTTTGATCTTCAAGACTTCGCTATGGACTTATATGAACATTATACGCAAGTGTTAATCCAAATAATTCTGGTGAATACATTCATCACCAACGAGATGAATGCTACTTGTCTACAAGTCACTATAATGCTGAGATAAAGTCAATTGGATTGACACTTAAACTCTTGAAATTCACATTTGCTTCTTAAAGCCATTTATTGAGATACTCTCCCAATATGAAAGACAACACTCTCACATAATTAAACAACATAGATGGTGGTAGAAAATTTACATATCCATCAATATTGTAAGAATATTGTAATGATCTCTTCAGATTTTTTTTATATCCATTTACAATAGTAACATATATTTCTTTATATATGATCAACATGTTTATGATTCACACTCGGCGAATTTCCAAAGATATAATCTTTCATGAATTTTTTAAGAATTTAAATATCTCATCAAGATATATTAATTCTTATATTATAATTCATACTTAATGAACTTCCAAGAAGTTTAATTTTTTATGAACATATATTAGTTTATATGTTATAATTCACACTTAGTGAATTTCCAGGAAGTTTGATTTCTCATTAACATATATTAGTTCATAAATATGTTATAGTTCTTTATGAACTCATAAGGATAAGATCCTTGTTTCATCTTGAAACTATATACTTAAACAATCAATATTTGTCCAAAACAACAAGGTGTTAACTAAAAGCACGTTGTGAATTTTAACAGAACTTATGTTCATAAGAACACCACGTTTTTATTCGATCGTTTATTCTATAAAATAATTTGTTTCTTTTGAAAAGGTTTTAAAACCGTTGGTTTCACAAAAGAAATCGAATCTAACACGCACGTTAGACTATTAAAATGTTTAGACAAGCGTTGTTTAAAGTTATAAAATAATCTTTCTAAACACACTTATTATTAGAAAAATTAAACATTGAGAAAAAACCTTTTTTTAAACTATTTGTTTTTCTATAGTATAGCATGACCTTTAGTTCATAAAACCTTATTAGCCCAAGAGTCACCTTATTAACATATAGCTAAAGTTTTCATTAACACTTAGTTAAGTCTTCCATTAACACTTAATTAAGGCTATGATTATTGGTGACTTAAAGAGGAATCTTAATAGACACACATGAAAGTCTCATATGTACTATTTCATTTTAACCAAACATGGAAGTCTATGTTTATATTTTACTAAAATGCACCCAATGGATGTCTCCGTTGTACTATTTTCTAACACACTCGTTAGAAAAAACGATCCCATAAACTGTTATAAAACTTATTGGTTTATATAAAATCAACCAAATCTAATACGCTCATTAAGAAATATAAATGATTACAGAAATCATTATAAGGCTTATTAGTTTATATAAAATAAACTATTTTTCCCACTTGGTTTAAGAAACGAAACATTTGGACAAACGTTCTAAACCATAATATTTATAGCTTGTAAGAATTTCTAACACACATGTTAGAAAATGAAGAACTTACAAAACGTATTTCATATAAAATAAATCGGTCTAACATGCACTTTCGAGAACTTAATTAATGTTCACAAATAACATATGTTTACACCAATAAACCCGGTCTAACACACAAGTTAGAAAAGTAACGATTGAAAAATCGTCTTAAATCGAACGATTGAATCACAAACCATTCGTCTTATATCATGGTATAGGATTTAAGATTATACCACATCTCTTTAAATCCATAGACAACAATTTGTACTACATACATATTTTCAAAAACAAATAATACAAGATTGTCGCAACAATCACATATTTTCCGTGAACCCAATATCCTTAGTAAAAAGGTTTAAGATTGCCTTAACAATCTCATGGAAAATTTGTTTTAAGATTGTAGGAATACGGGACACTTTTTATATTAAAATTAATACAAATAATAACGATACTCTCGTTATTAACATAAGAAAATAAGTAGTACAAATACCGTAAAATAAAATATAATAAACAATGAAATAACATAAGAAATATGTTAGATGATTCAACTCAAGATCTTCAAATGATAAAGTCTTCAACTTGTTATTCAGCAACATTCTTTTGTAATCTTCTTGACACGAACTTAAAAAAATAAAATTTCCAACTTTTACCACATCAACTTCTAGTAGTCCTCTTTGGCTGCAAAACTGAACGAAACCAAAGTTGACGGTTGAGGCTGAGGCACGTGTTCAACACGCTTCCCTTAAAATAGATTCCGCGCCTCAACATAAGACAGCGCGTCTGTCTCCTAGGGTACAACAGCCGAAGCAGTTAGTACTGCAGGAGATGTCCACGCGCCGAAGTTACATCGGGGTAATTAAAGTGTAGCGTTAGAACTTATGGAAAAAATAATAGAATAAAGAAGTAAATGAATCAAGTAGAGAAACTCATCTCTATAGTTTTCCAACATATGAGTCTTTAAAGATTTCTTCTTCACCAATAACTCTTCTTGCATGCAAATATTTTCCATTGAATTTTCTAGCTTGTATTTTTTTTCTAGCTCCTTTCAAATAAGGCACATAGCCTATTATATATATAAGAGTTAAGGGTGAGTAAAGTCTCACTAAATTAGAAATTTAATAATCTAATAAAAACTAATCAATTGTCATCAAAAGGCTCTACTCAAGAGTTTCATGACTAAATGAAGAGTTTAATATTAATTATGCTAATTAATCTTCATTCACTATATTTAATTTTCCAACAGTATATCTATGCATTTAAGATTATCATGCCATGCAATCATACTACATATACGCACATAATTAATAGCTACTGTACTTAGTATCCTTAATTGGACCACCTACTCATTGTATCCATAACTGGACCACCAATTCATTGTATCCGTAACTGGACCACCTATTCATTGTATCCATAACTGGACCATATTATTCATATTATTCTAATCAACCAATTCTTTGTATCTATAACAAGACCACATTACTATCACCACACGTGCCCGAACACAGCATAGACTTTTAGTACTTTATTGTGCTCGTGCCTATGCTTTCCTTTCCATAGCACTCTATCGTTTCCATAGGTATAGCATATGTCTATCACGTACGTGTCTGCATACCACTCACGAGTATTCATGATGTGGACAGGTATAAGGTGTTACAACCCCCCCCCCCCCCCCCCCCCCATGCCCACATCATGACTTACTCACGTTCTTAATACATTCTTAACATTAGTAGCTAAATAAACTTATTACTAATTTACACATTTACTCCCTCTTTTAAAACATATCTCATTCATATTTTATCTTCTTTCTTAAGTATGCATACGGCCCCAAAACGTTTAAGGAAAAAGGGGGCTAGAACTCACCTGAGTCATGTTTCCTTCGGAATTGATTGTAACACCTTTCTCTTGTTGAGCACGGCTAACTGTTTAGCAGGTATAGGTGTTAATTATTACTTTTCTATCCGATTCTTACTACCTTAGTTAGAAACTAAGCTAACATAGCTGACGGTGCTACTATTCCTGTCGCATCGCATATAAGAACCAATCGTGTCGCAAAAGCATGGAACCATTCGTATGGAACCATTCGCTTGGAATCCATTCGCATGGAAATCCATTCGCTTGGAATCCATTCGCATTGCATGCAAACAATTCACATCACATGTGAATGCCAACCATTCGCTTCGCATGCCAACCATTTGCATCGCATGCAAACCATTCGCATCACATGCAAACAATTCGCATCGCTCTAAACAAATCGCATCGCATGTCGTGCGATGTGATTCCTTTTTGTCCGACTAGAATCTTATTTTCCTATATTTTACTATCTTCCAGCCATTTTCCTCCATGACCCTTCCTTATGCCCCGATTTACTCCTTTTTACAGGTTACATGTCAAATCCAACCTAAAGGACTTAACCTTTTCACGAACCGAACACTACTCGTTTTGCCCAAACCTAACAAACTTACCCATTTACTCTCAAGTTCATTACTTTATCAATAATCATGGCCCGATCTATCATCCTACCAAGTTACATGCAAATCCGTACAAGAAAAGTAAGCCGTTTTAAATAAACCGTACCTTTGAGATTTATGTTCGAAATCACTCGAATAGCCCAAAACCATATCAAACGAACTCGGAATTGAGTGATTCAAGAGGCCACGCGATCGGGTTGCTGAGATCTACTAGCGTCGCTTGCTGTCGCAACCGGAATCCACCGCCACCGTCGCCGGAAAACCCAAACAGTCGCCGAAAATCTTCATTTTCCACTGTTACGGGTTTGCTGACAAAAACCAGGCTTCCTGACATCTGATCGAAGATCCGTCTAGTTGAAATATTCATTTATATTCTATGAACACTCAGTTAAAATTTGATACCGATCCGACGGTTAAATCTCTAGGAATCGTCGGACCTTTGAAGGTAGCTCTCACAAAAACGGAATTTTGGGTAGAGAAGGAGTTAGAGGTGACGAGGATTATAAATGAGATGGTGGCTCTATTTATAGGAAGGGGGTAGGGTTCCATGTTTAAATTTTCATCTAATGACACTTTATCCCCTTATACTATAAATAATTACACTTATCTTCTATAATTCATTTAAACTCGATTATTTTAAATAGCTCATGAAACTTGGGATGTTACACATCTTGTCAGATTTGGGATATGTAGAAAACCATATTTTGGAGGTCACGGTGTTGTTAAGTTGCACTGTTGACCTATCAAGTTTTTCCTTGTATGCATCGAGGCTGGAACGGGGCACTCTCATCGGTGAACTTTATAAGAGTTTGCATTGCTATTGTGGTCTTCGAACATCGTCAACAACCCTGATAAGGTAATCCCACATCATGTTTTTAATTTTTGCATCAGAATTTTGATGAGCCATTTTTGGTAATATTATAGTTTTGTGGGGAGATACGTGAGATGCATTTTATATATAATGCGTTAGTTAATTCATGTCAAGCGATCGATAAGCCTACTACTAGTAAATATTTTGAGCTGCCAAATTAATTACAAAAATCTTTGATATGAAAACTTAACAGAGACTATAATTGGCTTAATGCTTTGACGGTTAACTATTTAGTGCGAACTATTAAAAAATGTATTTTACATCGTGATAAGTTAACCCGTGTGAAGTTGTTTATAACATTATTTTCTATATCTGTTACATGTAAACCGTGTTTAAAAGTTCAACATTTACACCATTTTTTTTATATTTAACCATTGTATTTCCTATTTAAAGTATAAAAATACACCGGTTTTTTAAAACCATTGTGCCTAGTTTTAAAAATACTCACGAAATATAACCAGTAACTTGTAAACCGTTTTTTAAAGTTTAACATAATTAC